>NC_138749.1:1595918-1750583 GCF_965113315.1 Podarcis vaucheri | reverse complement strand
TGATTTGATCCCAGTCCCTCTTTTTCTTCGGACGTCCCTATTTTCATCAGAGAAATCTTGGAGGATACGGAACTATCCGACCCCCGAGCCACCTGAAGGCAGCCCATTTAGAGGGTAGTTTTTTAACATTTTATGCTTTATTATGTTTTTATATATGTTGAAAAGCCACCCAGAGTGGCTGGGGCAAGCCGGTCCGATGGGTGGGGTATATATAGTATAATTACTGTTATGGAATAGTTACAGATAGGTAGCCGTGTTGGTCTGCCATAGTCAAAATAAAAAATTCCTTCCTGTAGCACCTACAGGTGCTACAGGAAGGAATTTTTTTATTTTGTTATGGAATAGGATGTCCCTGTTTTCATCGGAGAAACGTTGGAGGTCATGATCCTCTTTGCGTTTTCCAAAGGCACTCGCTCAGCCCCTGTGAGAACAGGATCCTAGACTAGATGGAAGGGGCCCTGAGAGTCATCTAGTCCAACCCCTGCAATGCTATGTTCTTATCTTCCTTTGCTGCTGTGGCTCAGACAGCACTGTGGTCCTCAACTCCACTCCTCCTCTGATCACGTGATTCTGGGGGCGCACGGTGGGGGTGCAGGTGCCCCCTCTCGCCTTGCGCCAGCGAGCTAAACTGTGGCTTCTGGGCAGAGGCAGCACTGAGGCAGGAGGGCTGCTGGTCTCCTCCTTCACAGCAGTGCTTATTTCCTCCTGTGAAGAGAGTCAGACCCCTTGTGGAGCACTGCCACCCAGCGGTAGCATCCTCAGGAACTCAAAGCCTTCCTTGCTTTGGGGGTTTTTATTATTTTTATTTTTTGCTGTTGTTTTGCAAAAGCAAAGCAGCCTGTCTTCCTTGTGCAAGCAGATCAGAAAGGGCTGAGCTGGGGTGTGTTTGCCCAGGGGAAAGGATCCTCTCCCTCTCTTTAAATTCACAGCTGCCCTTGAGCTGATTCCCCCATCTATCCTGCAGTGGGGGGGGGTGTTTTTTGGAGGGGCTGTTGAGGAGCACCTGTAGCAGAAGAGAGGGAGGCGAGAGCATTTCTGGCCTCGCTGTTCTTGTTTTCTCTCTCTCTCTCTCTCTCTTCTGAACTTGCTGCGGGTCTGTTTGAATAATCTCTCTGTCAGACTCATTATCCTGTCTCTGGCCTTCGTCTGGTGTCTGAAGGCTGAAATAGCCATTAGCAGAGATGCTCGCCTCATACTAGAGCAGGGAGTGAAATGATTAAGGCAGGAGGAAGGATGCATCGCTCTCTCTCGCTCTCTGTCTCATAGATTTTAAGCAATGCACCACCCCCAGGTCAGGTCTCTATCTGGCAGCTCAGATTTTGAGACAAATTGCCGTGCAAATGGGTGAGGGCTTGTAAGGTGCTTCAGTGCCTGTCTCTGGGTCAAACCTATCTCCCAGTGACAAAGGAAGCTACCTTGCCAGACCACATGTCCGTCTAGCCCCTAATCACCTGCTCTGATAGCAGCAGCTCTCCAGGAGCTAAAGTAGAATACAGGGGTACCTCGGGTTAAGTACTTAATTTGTTGCGGAGGTCCGTTCTTAACCTGAAGCACCACTTTAGCCAATGGGGCCTCCCGCTGCCGCCGCACGATTTCTGTTCTCATCCTGGAGCAAAGTTCTTAACCTGAGGTACTATTTCTGGGTTAGCAGAGTCAGTAACCTGAAGCTTCTGTAACCTGAAGCATCTGTAACCTGAGGTTGTTGTTGTTTAGTCGTTTCATTGTGTCCGCCTCTTCGTGACCCCATGGACTGCCTTCAGATGTCTTCTAAAAGTTGGATAGTTGTTTATTTCTGATGGGAAGGCACAGGAGTCCAGAAATCCTGCAAATCTAGGAATTGGCTTTCTGAAATCTAGCCCCCAACCCTTTTCACCCAACGTCCCCTGAAGATGGAAGGGGTCTGGGCGTCATTATTTATCTGGCTGCCAAGAATGCAAAAAGAGATCTCCAGAGCCGGGTGGGGGAGGGAATTTTCAAGTGTTTGACTTTTGCATAACTCTTCATCAGACCTTGATTCAGGGAACAACAACATCCTTCATCTCTCCTAAGCTCTGGGACAAGCATGACAGCTCCTGAAGAAGAATAAATATGTGTGTGGTGGTTTGGGGGGGTTGTTTTCTAGAAGCCCACCTGGAGCAGACACTTTCCACCAGAGCTGGCATCCTCATAAGAAAGTGCTAATTGCCTTGTTCCTAAGCGAAGGCAGGCTTCACTCAAACCCAGTCACCTGCCAGGAACTGGACGGCTGTGCCAAAGGATCCCCGGTTCAGATTTCTGTGGAGGCAGCAGTCTCCAAACCCATCGATAGATAGCTGCTGCTTCTGCGAGTTTTATCTTGCACTTAATTCCGCTGCTCCGTCTGTCTGCTCCTCCCCAAACATAGAGGCACTTAGTCCTTGCATGCAAAATGGATTTTCTGGGAATTTGCAAGTAAATCCATTCATTAGTTTGGGGCTTTAAATTAATTAAAGGACCTGGAGTCTTTTTAAGGAATTTAACATCTGTGTCAGTCTCTGTAATAGAATAAAACAGACTCTGAGGCTTATTTGGAATTTTAAGCTGTCATGGCCAGAGGCTGCCTTCAAAGTCACAAGGTTGCCAGTTATTTTTAACTCTTCTTACCAGAAAGCTCACGCGGGGTTTTTGCAAATCGAGCTCATCGCTTATATCGATGCACTGCTCTCTGGCAAGGCCTGCTGCGGACCAGACCGCCAGGTCTCCCCGAGCCCTGCCTTGGAGTAGAGCACCCTGAGCATGTCTGGGAAGAATGGTTTGGGGTGCAGGTCTGGGGTTCTGCCAGCTTCTGAGTGCCAGCTGCTGGAAGCCACAGGGCGGGAAGAGTGGGCCTTGTGTTCGAATCCTGATTTCAGGCTTGCCTTGGGGGCCCCTGTGAGAACAGCAGGCTGGACTGGATGGCCCACTGGTCGGATCCAGCAGTTTCTCCTTACAGTCCTAAAACAGGCCCGCCGGGCATTTTGGGTCCCTGTTGCAGCTGAGTGTTCCCGAAGCACTTTTAACATCTCTGAAATTAAAAGCTGTAATTCTCGGTTTTACTGGAGCTACACTGAGTGTGAGCAAAAGGCATCTTTACAATCTTTTAAATCAAAACGACTTTTTTTTTTAAAAAAAGGATTCTGAATTCAGTGACTCATACCAAATTATTTGCTTGCGGTCCAAGGCGGTTGGGCTTCAGACTCCCAGGTTGCTGGTGGAGAGAGCTCTGCCTATGGATAAATGAGGTGCTAGATGAGAGGCAGTGTGGCATGGTGGTTAGCGTGCCAGACTAGGATCTGGGAGAACAGGCTTCAAATACTCGGCCGTGGATCTCACTGGATGGCCCTGGGCCAAGCACTGCCTCTCAGCCTATCGTACCTCACAGGGCTGTTGTGAAGGGTAAATGAGAGGAGGGGGAGAGCCAAGTATGCAGCCTCGAGCTCCTTAAAGGAAAAGGTGGGGTGTAGATGCAATAAATAAAACGGTGCCAATTCAGACTGCAGGATGCGCTCTTTGAATATCATAGAATCACAGGGGACCCCAAAGGTCCTCTAGTCCACCCCACTGCAGTGCAGGAATCTCAACTAAAGCATCCATGACTGATGAAAAAAAACAAATGAGCAGCCTCCTCGCCAGAAGACAGATAGTGTAACAGGGAGCAGGCTGTGCTGTTTTAATTTTATTTATTTTTTACTTTCAGAGATGGACATTTTAATATTTTGATTATATATTTTGTGGTTTTATATTTTGATGTAGTTGTATGAACTGCCCTCAGACCTCCATGTAGAGGGCAGTACAGTCATACCTCGGGTTACAGGTGCTTCGGGTTGCGTTTTTTCGGGTTACAGACTGCCAAAACCCAGAAGTACCGGAAGAGGTTACTTCTGGGTTTCAGCAGTCACGCATGCGCAGAAACGCTAAATTGCACTTTGCGCATGTGCAGAAGCGCCAAATCGCAACAAATCACCGCTGCGTGTTGCGGACGTGTATCCCGCATGGATCACATTCACAACCCGAGCATCCACTGTATATAAATTCAATAAATAATAATGATGACGATGTTTGAAAACAGCACTCCACACCTGTAGCCTGAAGTGGTGGGATCCATTCTGATACCTTGGGATCCATTCTAGACACCTCTTCAGCCTGTTATCAGATGAAGCCTCTTCAGGCACAGACCAGGCGACCAAAGTGAGCAAATGGGTCTTTCAAAATTTTGCCCTTTTTAGTTCAAAAAACGTTAGAACAAAGAGTTTTTCCAGGTTTAAGCACTGTGAAATCCTATCTCCTACGCGATGATTAACCTGTTGCAGGAAGATAAAAGGAAAGGACGATAAGTTCCTGATATTAGCTGGCAAATTGCATAGATGGGGGTCGTAGCTTTGACGAACGCTTTATGGAATAGTTAATGGCTTGGAAATGGAACAAGCTCCCTGCCTGAGATTCCTCTCCATGTCATTATGGATGAATAAGACAGAAAGCCCCTCTACAAATTAAAAGTAATTTGTTATTATCCAATTTGCTAACCGTTTGAGATACAGTCAGCGATAATCTTCAGCTTTGAATTTTTCTGGCAAGAATCTGTTTATATATAACCCTGAATTTAATACATAGCAGAAATTACAATATTTCACAATATAGGAAATAGGTGATATTGGTGATCTATGGGTCTAATTTAAGATGAATGCAGTTCTGACATATGATGATATTAAATCTATATTAATGCTTTCAATCCTCCCTGGTCTGAGTAGTATCAAATTAGACGGTGTCTTACAAAATTGTGAAAAGAATAATTGCATAAAAGGCTGCTAAGACAATGAGAAATTTCCGGTCGGTGGCAGCAGTGGGGCAGGGGGCTAATTTGGGAGTGCCTCTGTGGAGGAAAGAGTTAAATTGCCCCTCCACAAATGATCTTATCCCAGCCATTGTCACGGCCCACAACTGCTGCATTTTGCATTTCTAAAACAAACTTTGGAACTTCCTGTCGATTGAAAACCAGGGAGGCAGTTTCACTGTTTCCTTTTGGGCACCTGCTTAGAATAATAATAATAATAATAATAATAATAATAATAATAATAATAATAATAATAATTTATTATTTGTACCCCGCCCATCTGGCTGGGCTTCCCCAGCCACTCTGGGCGGCTTCCAACAAAGATTAAAAATACATTAAAATGTCACACATTAAAAACTTCCCTGAACAGGCCTTTAGAAGTTAAACATTCTTCATTTCTTTTTAGCTGCTGCTGCTGTTCATCCTCTTTTGACTATTTGTAAGCACCTGATTTTAACTCGTCTGTTATCCATAATTTTAAGGTTTCCGTTTTTATTTTTGTAAACTGCTCGGAGGTTTTCTTCCAAGCGAGCGGAATATAAATCTGGTTAAGTAGAGGAAAGCAGTAAGAAGAAGCAGCAATATCTGCACTCCAGATGCAAAGGTGCGCTTGAAAGGGGTTGTGAATGAGCCAAGGGGACTTGCAAGGAAACACTCCTAACAGGAATGATGCCAGCCACTCACACAGAGACAGCATCCTGCTCTTCTTTTTGCAAACCCACACTCCAGTCCTGATCTTTCCTAATTCCCCCCCACACACACACCTTACATGCAGAATTCCACAACTACTGAGCATGCTCTGTAAGGCTATATCTTTTTCTAGAGTGGTACTTCTTCATCATCATCATATCACAAGCAGGATCCGAGCACCAGAGCCTTCTGGTTGGATGGTGGCTAACAGATTGAGGTTGAATCCTGACAAGACAGAAGTACAGTGGTATCTTGGGTTAAGTACTTAATTCGTTCCGGAGGTCTGTTCTTAACCTGAAGCATCACTTTAGCTAATGGGGCCTCCCGCTGCTGCCGCACTGCCGGAGCACGATTTCTGTTCTTAACCTGAAGCACTATTTCTGGGTTACTGGAGTCTGTAACCTGAAGCATATGTAACCTGAAGCATATGTAACCTGAGGTACCACTGTACTGTTTTTGGGGGACAGGAGGCGGGCGGGTGTGGAGGACTCCCTGGTCCTGAATGGGGCAACTGTGCCCCTGAAGGACCAGGTGCGCAGCCTGGGAGTCATTTTGGACTCACAGCTGTCCATGGAGTTGCAGGTCCATTCTGTATCCAGGGCAGCTGCCTACCAGCTCCATCTGGCACACAGGATGAGACCCTCCCTGCACAGTGGCCTGTCTCACCAGAGTGGTGCATGCTCTGGTTATCTCCCACTTAGATTGCCATGCGCTCTACGTGGGGCTACCTTTGAAGGTGACCCGGAAACTACAACTAATCCAGAATGCGGCAGCTAGACTGGTGACTGGGAGCGGCTGCCGAGACCATATGACATCGGTCTTGAAAGACCTACATTGGCTCCCAGTACGTTTCCGAGCACAATTCAAAGTGTTGGTGCTGACCTTTAAAGCCCTAAACGGCCTCAAAGGCCCAGTATACCTGACGGAGCGTCTTCACCCCCATTGTTCAGCCTGGACACTGAAGTCCAGTGCCAGCAGACTTCGATAGCCCTTTCCTCCTCCGTGAATTTGCCCAGTCCTCTTTTAAAGCCATCCAAGTTGGTGGCCATCCCTGCTTCCAGTGGCAGTGAGTTCCAAAGTTTTAACTATGCACTGCGTGAAGAAGGCCTTCCCTTTAGAGCAGAGCTGTTGCCAGCTAAACAAGAGATATCATAGCCACAGGCTTTTAAAAAATCTATACATATAAATAATAAAAAGTTGGAATGTTTGTCTGAAGGAGGAGAGAGGCTGGCGGAAGGGAGCTGAGATTTGAGGCACCCTTTTTACCTCTTGCCTGGGAATGTGATCTGGGACAGGCAGTGCTTGGGCTGTTAGATATCTGTGGTCCTCAGTGGAAGGGCCTGAGATGCTTCTTGCACCAAGATGAAAGCTGTACTTGTGTGGGATTTTGTCCTGCGACAAGCCCTGCAGGGGGCTAATGTGGAGGCTTGATATATGCTTGTAATTACTGGAGGTTCTTTAGCACCCCGTGTTCTACAGGACGGCAATAGATGAGTCCCTCGTGACCTTAAATTCAGTAAATTTGTGCCGTTACGGAGAAGGGGGACAGAGAGAACCATTCTCTTCCATTTCCTAATGCTGGATCTCACAGGTTAGCCAGTGAAGTGGAGGGGCTGTCGATTCAGGGCAGACAAGCTTCTTCCCAGGACCCGTCTCTGACTCGTGGAGTTGGCTGCTACGAAACGGTTGCAAAGGTTGCAGAGCAAAAAGTGCAGGCAATCTTGAAGCAATCGCTTTGCAAGACATGAGCCGGCGCCTGCTTTTCAAGTTCTCGGTCAATGAGTGAAGTCTGAGTGTCATCAATGAGTGTAAAAAAAAATGGTAAAAGACCCCTGGATGGTTAAGTCCACTCTGGGGTTGTGGAGATCATCTCACTTTCAGGCCGAGGAAGCCGGCGTTTGTCCACAGACAGCTTTCCAGGTCATGTGGCCAGCAGAACCAAACTGCTTCTGGTGCAACCTGACACCATGATAGAAACCAGAGTGCATGGAAACACCGTTTACCTTCCCACCACAGTGGTACCTATTTATCTACTCGCACTGGTGTGCTTTTCAACTGCTGGGTTGGCAGAAGCTGGGACAGAGCAACGGGAGCTCACTCCATCATGGGGATTCGAACCACCGACCTTCCGATCGGCAAGCCCAAGAGGCTCAGCGGTTTAGACCACAGCGCCACCCGTGTCCCAATGAGTGTGGTGCTGACCAACTGAGCCTTCTGATGGAGGCTTAGCTTGGTGAGAATCGAGTGTATGCTTCCAGAGTTAACACCAAATGCATCACTTCTGACAAAAGAGCCAACATAGCTGCTAGAGGGGTGTGAAAAATTGTGTCCCTGACTTTTTAGACTCATCTACCCATATACGTGGGTGGCGCTGTGGTCTAAACCACAGAGCCTAGGAATTGCCAATCAGAAAGTCGGCGGTTCAAATCCCCACGACGGGGTGAGCTCCCATTGCTCGGTCCCTGCTCCTGCCAACCTAGCAGTTCGAAAGCACCTCAAAGTGCAAGTAGATAAATAAGTACCGCTCCGGCGGGAAGGCAAACAGCGTTTCCATGCACTGCTCTGGTTTGCCAGAAGCAGCTGAGTCATGCTGGCCAAATGACCCGGAAAAACTGTCTGCGGACAAACACCGGCTCCCTCAGCGCTCAGAGTCATCCACAACTGGACTTAGCTGTCAGGGGTCCTTTACCTTTTTTACCCATATACTATCTGAAACCATGGGATGCATTGGTTGCCAAATGTGAAGTTTTTTCCTGCTTTCCTACTGGATTCACACTGCATTCACACACTAATGCAGCCGGGGTTGTGGGGTGTTAAGCTGATAGTAGCAGCAACGTGGAGAGGAGGAAGGATGGCTAAATATAACACTGGGGACTTATATTGATATCACATCCTTTTTTGCTCAACAATCAAAGGAAAAGAACAGTGGAGAACGTTGGCTGTTGACCTGCGCTTATCACTTTGCTGTAGCTATTATGAGGTACACTGGTGCCCCGCAAGACGAATGCCTCGCAAGACGAAAAACTCGCTAGACAAAAGGGTTTTGCGTTTTTTGAGTCGTTCTGCAAGACGAATTTCCCTATGGGCTTGCTTCGCAAGACGAAACTTCTTGCGAGTTCTTGCGAGTTTGTTTCCTTTTTCTTAAAGCCGCTAAGCCGTTAATAGCCGCTAAGCCGTTAAGCCGCTAATAGCCGTGCTTTGCAAGACGAAAAAACCGCAAGACGAAGAGACTCGTGGAACGGATTAATTTCGTCTTGTGAGGCACCACTGTATACATAATAAATAGCCGCAGCAAATGCTCTTAGGATTCATTGGCTTGCCTTATAATGCTTTAATCTTGATTTTATCCAAGCACGGGCATCTGAATCCTGGTTGATTTAAAGTAGCGGTTCCCAAACTTTGGGAGGGCCGCCCTTTGGTTCCATAAACCCGTCCCCAGGGCCTCCTACATCACCCTCTAAAAAGCGTCATTCAGAATAGAAGTTTGCATGGCCCACTGGGAAGGTAATAACACAATCAAATTCAGAACGGTAACAATGGATTGCACATTTATTCAATATCCAATTAAAACCTGTTGGCTTAATTAATTCAAGAAAATTGGTGGACTTGACCTAGTGGTGATACCAGCTTCTTGAAGTCTGGTAGTCATTTGCACTTCCAGAGCCCCCGCCCAAGCCCTCCCCCCTTAGGGCTCCTCCAAGCTTCCTTTGTGCCCCACTTTCCAGGCACAGGTCTGTGCTATAAAATAGCTCAGTGTCTGTTTGTTTGCATGTTTCCCAGAAAAACCCATGTTTTACTTCTAAATCGGAGCAAATGGCGATCCTCCGAAAGACTGATTGCTGCTTGCTCCGATTTGGATGCAGAACTTCAAAGTTCTCTGCAATTCCAGGTTTGGTTGTGCCAGCCTGAGAGCAGCCATCCACAGACCTATAACAAAAGGACTGGTTCACAGCTAATGGCACCTGAAGGGCTGAGGGTTGCCATTGGGACAAACCAGGCCTCTTGGGCATTGAACAACTGCAGGCAGGAAGTTTCTACAAAAGCGAGGAAAGATTAAGCTTTTTCTGGTGTGGAAATATAATCATTGGGGAGTTTCGCCTGTTGCCATCTGTTAGACATGTTCTTTTCATGTGACACCAAGCATGTTCAAATTCTGTGCACCTTTGTTCCTTCTTTTGCAAGTGGACTAGAGGACTTGCCGCACGTTTACCATGCATTGGGTTCGAGTTCTTTCCAGGGTTAAATCTGGATTGCTTGGCCCTTCTTCGTTCTGCATCCAGAGCAGCGTTCGATCGCAGCAGAGAGAGCCTGGCTTGACCACCCCTTTCTCTTTCCCAACAGCGCCGCCCAAGGAGCCCGCATTGATGTGCCGGTCGAACAATTACCCCAGCGGCTTCTACTGCAGTTGGCACATGCCCATCCCGACGTACATTCCAGACACCTTCAACATCACCGTAATGTGAGTAGGGCCTCGAGGGAAGGCATTCCTTTGCGGGGCAGGGGGGAGACCCTTCCCAGAACAAAAACACAGGACTGAGCGCATGCGACCTTGACTGGCCTGGCTGCTTTCATGAACATCAGCTTTAAGGCAGACACCGGAGATCGTTCCACAGGCATTTGTGCCCCTTTCCCAGCTGCTTTTACTGGAATTTTATCTAGCTTTTGACCCTCTAGGCCAGCAGTTCTCAATCTGTGGGTCCCAAGATGTTGTTGGACTACAACTCCCATCACCCCTAGCTAGCAAGGCCAGAGCTCAGGGATGATGGGAGTTGTAGTCCAACAACATCTGGGGACCCACAGGTTGAGAAGCACTGCTCTAAACAGAGTGTTTAGGGCAGGGACAGACTCTAGGAGTTGGAAGGGACAACAGGGGTCCCCCAGTCCAGCCCCCTGCAATGCAGGAATCTTTTGCCCATTGTGAAGCTCAAACCCACAACCCCGAGATTAAGAGTCTCATGCTCTTATCGACTGAACTATCCCAGCAGTTAATCCAAGGGGGAACCTGTGGCGTTCCAGACATTAAATACATCAGAAGGGCCTGGTGGATGAGGTCAATGGCCCATCTGGTCTGGTCTCCTGTTCTCGCAGTGGCCAAACAGATGCTCGTGAGAAACCTGCAAACAGGATTTGGGCACAAGAGCCCTAGCCCAGTATGTTTCCGAGCACAATTCAAAGTGTTGGTGCTGACCTTTAAAGCCCTAAATGGCCTTGGCCCAGTAGACCTGAAGGAGCATCTCCACTGGACACTGAGGTCCAGTGCCGACGGCCTTCTGGTGGTTCCCTCGCTGCGGGAAGCCAAGTTACAGGGAACCAGGCAGAGGGCCTTCTCGGTAGTGGCACCCATCCTGTGGAACACCCTCCCACCAGATGTCAAAGAGATAAACAACTACCTCCCATTTAGAAGACCTCTGGAGGCAGCCCTGTTCAGGGAAGTTTTTAATGTGTGGCATTTTAATGTACTTTTAATCTTTGTTGGAAGCCGCCCAGAGTGGCTGGGGAAACCCTGTAACCTTACTTCTCGTAGGGAGGGAAGCGCCAGAAGGCCCTTGGAGCTGGACCTCAGTGTCCGGGCAGAATGATGGGGGTGGAGACGCTCCTTCAGGTATACTGGGCCTTTGAGGCCGTTTAGGGCTTTAAAGGTCAGCACCAACACTTTGAATTGTGCTCGGAAACGTACTGGGAGCCAATGTAGGTCTTTCAAGACCGGTGTTATGTGGTCTCGGCGGCTGCTCTCAGTCACCAGTCTAGCTGCCGCATTCTGGATTAGTTGTAGCTACAGACACCAGGTATCAAGCCTGGGACCTTCTGCATGCGAACTCTGGGAATTCACTTCCAGGAGGTGTTGTCGATGCCCAGCTAGATAGAACAATGGTCCGACACCCCGTAAACAGCTTCCTGCAGAGCACAAACACAAGCCCTCAATTATATAAAAATGATAAGGAGAAAGCACAATTGGCGAAGATCCAGGCAAAACACACCTGGGTATACAGACCCCATTAAAACAATACATAAGCGTACCACGGTCCGAAAGTATGGGAGAAATATACAGCAATGTATATATAAATAACCGATCAATATTAGATGAGAGTCCAGATAGTGTCTTGCTTCTAAACCACTTTATCAAAACATGTTTGCTGCAAAATGCCTTTGTAACCGCATATATTACTTCACCAGTCCTATGCTCTTGGAGGCATAAATCTTCCTTAATCGTGCTGTGGGGACCAATTCTCAAAGATAACATGGGGAAGAGAAAGCAATGTGCTCTGTCACTGAGCTTCAGCCCACCCCAGAGTGGGGCAGGACTCCTGATACTTGGCGAATTTTGTAGAAGGGGAGAAATTGGGTAGGCACAGCTCATTGTGGCCTTTTTGGGGAGGGGGGAATCAATGTCTCCCCGCTAGCCGTAATGCCCCCTCCTGCAGTGTGCTGGAAGGCGCAGGAAGTGAGTTGAGGATCCTGATCTTTGATGGTCAACCAGGGTAGATTTACTTCCTCTGAATTAATTCAGCACACCCTCGCAACAGTGAGTGCCGCAAGTTACCATCATGTGAAGAAATATTCCCTTTTGACAATTTTAGAGGTGCGCTATCCTCAAGTAATTTAGCCAGCTTCATCAAAATTATTTGCTTCCTTCCAGATCCTCCTGTTACTTGGCCTGAACTGGAACTTCCAGCTACGGCTTGGGATTTCACTTTAGGTGAAATCTGGTGGCAAGTGCTGATGCGGAGATTTCCTCCCACATGTCAGGATCTTGTCTGTGTCCACCGTTATTTGTGCTGAACAACACCCACCGACTTGCTCTCCTTGTGAAGGGCTAAAAAAAAAAAAAGGTCTGATTATGAGGCGGGTGAAAACATAAATTCTATTTCCAGGACAACAGCCCGAAGCCTGTTTCCTTGATAAACAAGGACTATGGTGCCTGTTCTTGTGAGAGTTGACAGGGTCAACATGATGTATGTACTCAAGGTTGGAGAGAACATGATGCTTTCATCTGAACTTTCCCCTTCTCTTCCCACCTCAATCTTTGCACCCCGCAATCCAAAATATCCCTGATATTTTGCTGCAACCCTAAGTTTGAGCCGGGCTTTCCTCCATCTCTTGAATAATGGAGAATGTCTCTGAGCATGTGCAGAATTTTGGATTTGGATTTGATATCATGCTTTATCACTCCCCTTCAGGAGTCTCAAAGCGGCTAACATTCTCCTTTCCCTTCCTCCCCCACAACAAACACTCTGTGAGGTGAGTGGGGCTGAGAGACTTCAAAGAAGTGTGACTGGCCCAAGGTCACCCAGCAGCTGCATGTGGAGGAGCGGAGACACGAACCCGGTTTCCCAGATTACGAGACTACCGCTCTTAACCACTACACCACACTGGCTCACTTTTTACTCCTTCTTTTGAGTAGCTACTGCCCTGTGTGATAGTACAGGGAAGGTGTGAAATCCCAGACTTGAAATTCAGCCCTGAATATGGGCCCTCATGTGAAACCCCAATCTGGCCATTTTCCACAAATATACGAAGTTGGCATTTATAGCTGTTCATCTCAGTCTTCTCACCTGCGGACTCGCCTTCATTGGGTGTTTTTAGGCAGAGGTTGGAGGTTCAACGGTCCAGGATTCTTTACCTGGGATTCCTACATTGCAGGGGGTGGACTAGAGGACCCTTTAAGACCCCTTCCAACTCTACCATTCCATGATGCTGTGATTGGCGGCTGCTCTCTGAGGCCTCGGTTCTCCCTTTGGCCAACACCTCTTGCTGCCCCTTTTCTGCATTTCAAGCAAACAGAGGCATTTCTGCCTAAGACTCCTTAGGAATTACTACAAGTGGGATCTAGGTGAAACAAGCTGTGTTTACTTCCCCTTGAAATGGAGCAGGATGTCAGTGAAGTCATGGCTAACCTTTCACAGTGATTTAAATGGGATATAATCTGGATTCAGAAGTAACATCTTTCCGCAGGGCCTGCAAGACAGAGCTGTTCCGCCTGGCATTTGGTTTGGACTCAGTCTGACCCTTATGTTTCTCTCCCCTTATGGTTTTGACTTTTAAAATGAGGCTGCATTTTAAATTGTATTTTAACCCATATTTTAAATTGTGTTTTTCTTAACCCCATTATGTTTTTATTGTAACTTTACTGGTGTTAGCCGCCCTGAGCCCGGCTCTAGCAGAGGAGGGCAGGGTATAAATAAATTAAAAAATATATTATTATTATTAACAAAGAAGGGTGTATCTACCCATGTATGCAGCAAAGAGTTTCCTAACTAGTGGAGGGTAAAGTGGTATTTCATTATATCAATGTGGTTCTGAACTGTGATAATTTGGGGAAAGTAGGGGTAAGGGAGGGACGCCGGTGGTGCTGTGGGTTAAACCACAGAGCCTAGGACTTGCCAATCAGAAGGTCGGTGGTTCAAATCCCCGCGACGGGGTGAGCTCCCGTTGTTCTGTCCCTGCTCCTGCCAACCTAGCAGTTCGAAAGCAAGTCAAGTGCAAGTAGATAAATAGGTATCGCTCCGGCGTGAAGGTAAACGGCATTTCCGTGTGCTGCTCTGCTTTGCCAGAAGCGGCTTAGTCATGCTGGCCACATGACCTGGAAGCTTTCTGCGGACAAACGCTGGCTCCCTCGGTCTATAGAACAAGTTGAGCGCCGCAACCCCAGAGTCATCTGCGACTGGACCTAATGGTCAGGGGTACCTTTACCTTTAGGACATGGGTAGCGCTGTGGGTTAAACCACAGAGCCTAGGGCTTGCTGATCAGAAGGTCGGCGGTTCGAATCCCCTCAACGGGGTGAGCTCCTGTTGCTCGGTCCCTGCTCCTGCCAGCCTAGCAGTTCAAAAGCACGTCAAAGTGCAAGTAGATAAATAGGTACCGCTCCGGCGGGAAGGTAAACGGCGTTTCCATGCACTGCTCTGGTTCGCCAGAAGCAGCTTAGTCCTGCTGGCCACATGACCCAGAAGCTGTCTGCGGACAAACACCGGCTCCCTCGGCCAGTAAAGCAAGACGAGCGCCGCAACCCCAGAGTTGGCCACGACTGGACCTAATGGTCAGGGGTCCCTTTACCTTTCCTCCCTGCGTCATCTCAGCCTCGACTCTTCTCTTTCTCCAGGCACGACTCCAAGGAGATTGTGTGTGACATGGACGTGTCCCTCAAAAACAGGTGCTACATCCGGTACCTTCACCTTTTCTCCAGCAAGAAGTACAAGGTGACTTTGACGGTGACAAATGCTCTGGGCAGCAGCTCCACCTCCATCTCTTTCGACGAGTTCGCGATAGGTAAATATGGTGGCTGGTCCCGGCTTCTGCCTTGGGAGAGGCGTCACACTTTTGTGTTTGCAAAATGCTTTGCAATCTGTTGTTGTTAATATTTACTTGTTTGTCTGCCGCCCATCTAAGCGGGTTGCCTCACCCACTCTTGGGCAACTTCCAACAAATTAGTAATTTCATTTTATCTTTTTATGCTTCGAAATATATATTGTGCACACCTACTACACACAAATGTATGTTGCTTGATACAGTATTGATCGGAATGCGGAACAAAAATATATTGTACATTGCACCGAATATATACATATTATGAGGTGCAGCTTAAATCACTTGGTGAATGGAAAACGAGGGAATATTGCCTTTCATCCAAAGATCACAAGGTGTTTTACAAGTCTGAACTGGATTCAAAGAATCATTGAATTCTAGAGTTGGAAGGGACATCTGGGCTGCATCGATAGTATAGCATCTAGATCAAGGGAAGTAATAGTGCCACTGTATTCTGCTCTGGTCAGACCTCACCTGGAGTACTGTGTCCAGTTCTGGGCACCACAGTTCAAGAAGGACACTGACAAACTGGAACGTGTCCAGAGGAGGGCAACCAAAATGGTCAAAGGCCTGGAAATGATGCCTTATGAGGAACAGATAAGGGAGCTGGGCATGTTTAGCCTGGAGAAGAAGAGGTTAAGGGGTGATATGATAAAGGTAAAGGTAAAGGTACCCCTGCCCGAGCGGGCCAGTCTTGACAGACTCTGGGGTTTGTGCGCCCATCTCACATCTATAGGCCGGGGGCCAGCGCTGTCCGGAGACACTTCCGGGTCACGTGGCCAGCGCGACAAAGCTGCATCTGGCGAGCCAGCGCAGCACACGGAACGCCGTTTACCTTCCCGCTGGTAAGCGGTACCTATTTATCTACTTGCACCCGAGGGTGCTTTCGAACTGCTAGGTTGGCAGGCGCTGGGACCGAGCAATGGGAGCTCACCCCGTCATGGGGATTCGAACCGCCGACCATGCGATCGGCAAGTACTAGGCGCTGAGGCTTTTACCCACAGCGCCACCCGCGTCCCTGGGATATGATAGCCATGTTCAAATATATAAAAGGATGTCATATAGAGGAGGGAGAAGGGTTGTTTTCTGCTGCTCCAGAGAAGCGGACATGGAGCAATGGATCCAAACTACAAGAAAGAAGATTCCACCTAAACATTAGGAAGAACTTCCTGACAGTAAGAGCTGTTCGGCAGTGGAATTTGCTGCCAAGGAGTGTGGTGGAGTCTCCTACTTTGGAGGTCTTTAAGCAGAGGCTTGACAACCATATGTCAGGAGTGCTCTGATGGTGTTTCCTGCTTGGCAGGGGGTTGGACTCGATGGCCCTTGTGGTCTCTTCCAACTCTAGGATTCTATGATTCTATCCCAGTGGTCATCTAGCCCAACCCCCGCAATACAGGAATCTCAGCGAAATAATCCCTGACAGATGACCACCCGACCTGTTTTTGTAAACCTCCAAGGAAGATTCCTTCTTACAACAGCCACTCTTGGAGGTGGGTTCCTAGTATCCCTCCCTCTGCCCATTCTACAGAAAGTACATTTTGCAAGGCCACATTTCAGGGCAGAAACAAGGCTTGAACCTCCCCCTGTAAGCAAATAATAATAATAATAATAATAATAATAATAATAATAATAATAATAATAATAATAATTTATTATTTATACCCCATCCATCTGGCTGGGTTTCCTCAGCCACTCTGGATGGTTTCCAACAGAACACTAAAATACAATAACCTATTAAACATTAAAAGCTTCCCTGAACAGGGCTGCCCTCAGATGTCTTCTAAAAGTCTGGTAGTTGTTGTTCTCTTTGACATGTGATGGGAGGGTGTTCCACAGGGCAGGCGCCACCACCGAGAAGGCCCTCTGCCTGGTTTCCTGTAACTTGGCTTTTCGCAGTAAGGGAACCTCCAGAAGGCCCTCGGCGCTGGACCTCAGTGTCCAGGTAGAATGATGGGGGTGGAGATGCTCCTTCAGATATATTGGACCGAGGCCATTTAGGGCTTTAAAAGTCAGCACCAACACTTTGAATTGTGCTCAGAAACGTGCTGGGAGCCAATGTAGGTCTTTCAGGACAGGTGTTATATGGTCTCGGCGGCCGCTCCCAGTCCCCAGTCTAGCTGCCGCATTCTGGATTAGTTGTAGTTTCCGGGTCACCTTCAAAGGCAGCCCCACGTAGAGCGCATTGCAGTAGTCCAAGTGGGAGATAACCAGAGCATGCACCACTCTGGCGAGACAGTCCACGGGCAGGTAGGGTCTCAGCCTGCGTACCAGATGGAGCTGATAAACAGCTGTCCTGGACACAGAATGGACCTGCACCTCCATGGACAGCTGTGAGTCCAGAATGACTCCCAGGCTGCGCACCTGGTCCTTCAGGGGCACAGTTACCCCATTCAGGACCAGGGAGTCCCCCACACCCACCCGCCCCCGTCCCCCCAAAACAGTACTTCTGTCTTGTCAGGATTCAACCTCAATCTGTTAGCCGGCATCCATATAGATTGTGGAATAAATAGATTGTGGCAACTTGTCTTGGTGGGAACTGCGTCTTCCCAGGCTTTCCTTTGCTGGACCACCCAATACGAGGGATGGGGTGGGGAGGATTCTCCAAACGTAAAGGTCCCCAGGAGATGATCCGGCCTCCTCTGACTTGGAGAAGGCTTCCTGCTTGGAATATCTGGCAGAACATTTCCTTCCCCGCCAGTAAGATGGAGGAAGAGCACTCAATCGCCTGGAAAATGAGAGATGTGTTCCTTTGATCTCTGTTGCAGCTGCACACCAACAGGAATGAGCTGCTCGCTGTGCGGAGTCGCGGCACATTTCCATTTTAAATGGCGGCAGAAATATGCGCTGTTTCTCCGACGTGTCCAGCCTTCCGCTCCACTCTCCGTCCCGCCAGAATTGCTTGCTTAATGATGCCTTCTGAGGAAACAGAGACCCACGATGGGCTCTTTGCCAGGATGGCAGAAAGGGACCCGGCGAGCTCAGCCTTGCTCTTTGCTCAGAGGAAACGGAGGGCAGGCAAAGAATGAAGGCTTTTCCAAGCATCTGAGCAAGCGATCAGAACGGAACGAGGTCCCGGATTCGGAAGGAGAGAATTAAGAAAAGCACCAGCGTGGCAAACCTCAGGATCCTGCTTGCCACCGCCTTTTGGGTGACGTTGAGCATCACAGCATAGTGAAATGTGCAAAAGCAGTGCAGGCTCTCATCAACCAGGGTCTAAGAGTATCAGGGAATGCAGGGATTAACAAGGACAGCTGCTGCGTCACATGCAGTTTGAAAGCTATTTGGTGCGAGTTGTGCAAGAAAAGATTCAGAAGCTATGCAATGGCAGGGTTTTCCAAGAGGGTGTTTTGATTTGATTTATTATCTTTCTAAGCTGCTTTTCATTCAAGTGAATCCCAAAGCGGCTTGCAAGCGATAAATGACAATAACACGGTAGAGCGTCATGAAACATCGCGAACACTGCAAGAGTCATATCGAATAATCAACAAATCATTAGTGAAACAGTTGCAATCTATAAAACACGATTAACAAAGCAACAGCTAAAAAACTAAGCTGCACGTCACAATTAAAGTAAAAGCCATGCTATTCAATTAACAAAGCAGTGCAGCATTTATAACCTATAAAACAATATTAACCACGTTAACAAAATAGCAGCTGAAAAATAAACTTAAGCAGAGTTAAGTTCATGCACACACACCCCATGACTCGAAATCCTCCGCTCTATTCAGTGCATTAAAATGCACATTCCTCCAAAGTCTGTGACAGCAACTCCCTTCCGAAGGCTCCTTGGGCTGGAGGTGGGGCAGCACAGGTGAGACCACCCCCCACCCCACCCCCTGATGGCAAATGGAGTCTCTCCCCCCTCACAGTTCAGCTCTGTCAGATGGCAACAGTGGTTGCTCGTGAGTAACCAGTCAGGATTCCACCTTTTACAGGTTTTATTTTGGTGTGAAACTATTTACAGTGAAGTACCACAAGTTGAGGGACACGGATGGCGCTGTGGGTTAAACCACAGAGCCTAGGACTTGCCGATCAGAAGGTCGGCAGTTTGAATCCCCATGACGGCCGTTGCTCAGTCCCTGCTCCTGCCCACCTAGCAGTTCGAAAGCACGTCAAAGTGCAAGTAGATAAGTAGGTACCACTCTGGCGGGAAGGTAAACGGCGTTTCCGTGCGCTGCTCTGGTTCGCCAGAAGCGGCTTAGTCATGCTGGCCCCATGACCCGGAAGCTGTATGCGGCTCCCTCGGCCAATAAAGCGAGATGAGCGCCGCAACCCCAGAGTCGTCTGCAACTGGACCTAATGGTCAGGGGTCCCTTTACCTTTACCACAAGTTTATGTCTGCTTCAGTCGCTAGCAGAATCTGGGAGTGGTCGTTTCCGGGTCCTCTCCCAACATAAGAGCTTAGTCACCCCCAGCCGTTTCCTTCCTTCCAGTACGTTCCAGTACGTTTCCGAGCACAATTCAAAGTGTTGGTGCTGACCTTTAAAGCCCTAAACGGCCTCAGTCTAGTATATCTGAAGGAGCGTCTCCACCCCCATCGTTCTGCCCGGACGCTGAGGTCCAGCTCTGAGGGCCTTCTGGCGGTTCCCTCACTGCGAGAAGCCAAGTTACAGGAAACCAGGCAGAGGGCCTTCTCGGTAGTGGCGCCTTCCTTCCCTGTGGAACACCCTCCCACCAGATGTCAAAGAGAACAACAACTACCAGGCCTTTAGAAGACATCTGAAGGCAGCCCTGTTCAGGGAAGCTTTTAATGTTTAATAGGTTATTGTATTTTAGTGTTCTGTTGGAAACCATCCAGAGTGGCTGGGGAAACCCAGCCAGATGGGCGGGGTATAAATAATAAATAATAATAAATTATTATTATTATTATTATTATTATTATTATTATTATTATTCCTTCTTTGTGTTTTACTCCTCTGCGCAGGGTGGGCGATGGAAGAGGCATGCTTCCTTCCTGGCCGGCTTGGCCAGGAGCAGTGCTGAGGCTCCCAGCAGCATCCTCTGGTCCCTTCCCCTCTTCCCCACTGGAGGTGTGGCTTTCCCCACCACAGGAAGAGGAACTGCTTTGCAAGATTTTTGGAGATTTCCCTGTAACCCAACTGCCCCTCTGCCTCCCTTCCCTCTTCCGATGGCAGTCCCCTGACAAGCTCCCTTATAGAGAGAGTCTCCAGCCCAGCACTCTGCGAGCTGGTGGATTTCCGCAGCACGGCATCACCCCTCTCTGGCCTACCTGAGCTTCCTGTTGCACAGGGGTTGGTCTAGATGTCCCTCGGGACCCCTTCGGACTCTGCAATTCTGTAGACACTGGGAGTGTGACGGGGAAAGGGAGCGAGAGCCTGTCCACCTTCCCAAGAGCTCGGAGAAGCATACAGGGTTCCCCACCACTACCACGTCCATCAACCTTTTTTATCTTCACAACAACCCTGCGAAGAGGGCCAGGCCAAGAGCGAGGGACCCTCCCAAAGTCTCCCATGGGGTTTTGTGGCTTAGTGGGGATTTGAACTTGCCCAGAGACCTCTGCAGGAGGAAGGTGAGCTCGGCTTTGTTCCTGATTTTTCTTCCTTTCTGAGCCTGCTTGCCAAAGCCCGCCCAGGACAGCCGTAAAAATACCGTACTTTTCCGTGTATAGCACACCCTCATGTATAAGACGCCCCCTAGTTTTGAGGACTAAAGGTTTAGAAAATGGGGGGGGGAGATTGCCCACAGTTGTTGAGCTTTTTTTAGGGGGGATTGCCGGGAAAAAACCTCACTGGCGCACATCGCAAAAACCTCCTAATTGAAACATTATTTTTCTGTTGAAAAAAACCTAGTCTTATACGGTGGTACGTCTGGTTGCAAGCGGGATCTATTCCAGAGCCCTGTTTGCAACATGAGCAGAGCGCAATGCGTCTGTGCGCAGGTTGTGATTTGCCGCTTCTATGCATGCTTGTCACATCATTTTGCACGTCTGCACATGCGCAAGCGGTGAAACCCGGAAGTAACCAGTTCTGTTACTTCCAGGTCACCATGGGACACAACCTGAAGCGGACATAACACGAGGTATGACTGTACATGGAAATATATGGTAGTTAATGGAAAATACTCCAGAAACGGATAGATTGAGTCCTGAACTCGCTCGCTGAAGTGCTCCTAAACTTGGGTCAGCATTCCAGGATTTGCAGGGACAAGTTTGTTGGGTTCCACAGGCTCTTGAGTGGGAAGCAGCCCAGGAGACTCTTGTCTTAGTGTTGCAAATGTGGCCAAGGGAGCTCTTGGCTGCTGCTCTGCAGAGCACGGGGCGTACCTGGGCCAGGGCGAAAGCCGAGCCACGTCGATGGATCCTGATCTGCTTTTCAGGAGCCCTAATGGCTCCCACAGCCTGGACAGATGGTGTTTGCATTCTGGTTGCAAAGGAGAGAAGGGGGGGACGGACAACAAGCGCATTGAGAGAGTGCACACTTCGCCCCCCTTTTTTTCTATTGGGGGCCTTGGGCGAATTGTGGGAAGAGAACGCACAGCATTAAAATTGCAGCATCCTGGCCCGGCTAATTATTCCGCATATCAAAAGGTGATTAGAGCGGACGCCACCTCTGACACACCATGTGATGCGCAGATGACGGGTCCCTAATGCGCCAAGAGAGACATCTGGGGATAGTTTCCTGGCCGGCAGGGAGGGAGGGAGAGGAGCTGCTTCATTTGAAACCCGGGAAATTTAAGGGACATCCATCAATAGGGGACAGCAGCGGGACATGGCGCTGGGATAAGGGACTGTCCCTCCAAATACGGGACGCTTGACAGCTATGTGTAAATCGCTACCTGAACCTTGAACGCGGCTCGGTGCTAAGTGTGCAGCCAGAAGTTCTTCCTGACAGTGATTTTGCAGGAGCTGTCCTATCCTAGGGCTGCTGCTTCAAAGAGAGCTGTCCGTGCAAAGCAGTCGTCTGATGAGGGTTTCAGTCTGCTCTCCAGTCACCTTGAACCTGTGGCATAAAGAATTTATAAATATGCATGAAAAGAGCCGTTTGCTCTGGGAAGAAAGAGGAGACTTTGCTTCTGAGCTTCTTTTACTCCTTTTAGAAGTGTGCTTTTCCTGACAGTGCTTCTTTTCCACTGTCCCACAGATACATGTATTCGTTTGCCTCGAATAGTTAAGGTTAACTTTTGGCTTAGAAAAGAAGCGAGTCACAAGTAGCATGAGAGAAATTTATCAAATGATGCCTAGTGTGGAGGAAATGGATAGAGGGAAAAATATTTCTCTGTGTCTCATAAAACTAGAAGTCGTGGACATCTGCAATGTGCTCTACGTGGGGCTACCTTTGAAGGTGACCTGGAAACTACAACTAATCCAGAAAGTGGCTGCTAGACTGGGGACTGGGAGCGACCGCCGAGACCACATAACACCGGTCTTGAAAGACCTACACTGGCTCCCAGTATGTTTCCGAGCACAATTCAAAGTGTTGGTGCTGACTTTTAAAGCCCTAAGTGGCCTTGATACAGGATACCTGAAGGAGCGTCTCCACCCCCATCATTCTGCCCGGACACTGAGGTCCAGCGCCGAGGGCCTTCTGGCGGATCCCTCACTTTGAGAAGTGAACCAGACAGAGGGCCTTCTCGGTAGTGGCACCTGCCCTGTGGAACGCCCTCCCATCTGATACCAAGGAAATAAACAACTGTCTGACTTTTAGAAGACATCTGAAGGTAGCCCTATTTAGGGAAGCTTTTAATGTTTAACAGACTACTGTATTTTCATACTTTGTTGGAAGCCGCCCAGAGTGCCTGGGGAAGCCCAGCCAGGTGGGCGGGGTACAAATAATAAATTATTATTGTTGTTCTTGTTGTTATTTAATCCTATGAAGCTGAAAAACAGAAGGTTCGGGACAGATAAAAGGAAGGACTCCATTGCACAGTGCATAGTTAAGCTATGGAACTCATTGCCACAGGGGGCAGGGATGGCCACTGACATGATTGGCTTTCAAAGAAGATTAGACAAAATCATTGATGGCTCCTTGATAAAACGACTGTGCTCTGCCTCCATGGATGGAGTCAGTGATGTTTCCAGTTCCCAGTTGCTGGACAGGTGCTCTTGTGTTCGAATCCCGTTTGTAGGTTTCCCAGAAAAGGCATCTGGTTGGCCACGGTGAGAGCAGGATGCTGGCCTAGATGGGTCATTGGCCTGATCCAGCCACAGGCTCTGGCTCAGTTGGTAGAACATGAGACTCTTAACCTTGGGGCCTTTAATTCGAGCCCCACAATGGGGGAAAGATTCCTGCATCGCAGGAGATTAGATGACCCTCATGATCCCTTCCAACTATATGATTCTATGACCTGTGTCCTCCTGGGCCTTGCCCTTCCAGTCTCGGGCACCCACCTGCCAAATCCTCTCCCCACATCTGGTCCCTCTCCTCTCCTCCCTCGACTCTCACCGTACCATAGTCACATTAATGTGGATTTGCAAAACTGGAACCGGGCTGACACCAAGGGAGACATTGGCTGCCTCGCGAACAACACCTGCGGAGGAGCAAAATACCTGGAAAAAGCTGGCACATTTGAGTTTTCCCCCCATCCCAGGGTCCCCTGCTGAGCCGACGCAGCCTTCCTTATCCTGGGGCTCCATATGTGCAGCCTCTGACGTGGAGCTGCATTGCAGAGTCACCTGGTGTGATGGCCTGGGATTCGGACTCGGAGGCTGAACCTGAGGGATCCCAGCCTGCACAGGACTCCCTGCCTCCAGAACCAGCTGAGCCAGGGCTGGGGCCTGACCCTGAAGGGTCCTCACCTGTGCTGGCTCCTCAGGTGCAGGCACCAGCTGAGTCTGCTCTGGCTCCGGAGGTGATGGAGGACCCATTGCCTGCAGGTGCTCCTCTCCCAGCCCAGTCAGGGGAAGGTGAGGCTGCCTCTGGGTCCGGTCACCCTCCAGCCTCTCCTGAGCTGCAGAGGATCAGGGCAGAGAGGCGGAGGGAACTGAGATCCCGCAGGAGGAGAGGCGAGTCACCTGAGGATCAGGGCCGCCCTATGCCTCGGGGCAGATAAAAGCCAGCCGGCCAGCCCCAGTCCCAAGTTGCGGGAGCAACATTGTTGGTTGCTAGTTCCTGCCTGAACCCTATCCTGCTATTTTGCCTGAGCTCCAGACCCGCCCTGGCTCCCGGTTTGCAAGCCTGTTCCTGACTTCACCCGGCTCCCTGCCCTGCCCTGCACCCAGCTCCAGCTACTATGGACTTCCTCCCTGTTGCACCTTTGACCACGGACTGGACCTTGCCTCTCGGGTAACCCACAGGACCAGCACACCTGGGTCTGTTCAGCTCAGCCAGTGCTGGATTTATGACCTTCCTGGTGTGCCGGGACCTTAGAATCCTTTTTGTGGAAGTCAATGTTCTCTGTTCCCCACCCCAAGACCTGGACTTGGAGTTTCAGAAGGGGGGGCGTGTGGACATCTGGAGCACATCCACTCCCCTTCCGCCTTTTCTGAATGGAAGCCACAGCCACTGGAGAGGAATGACTCCTGGCACACAAACCAAGCCTGCTCTCAAGTTCCAGGAGGGCTGCCGGACCTCGGATGTGCGATTTGAACCACTCACTCCTGGAGTCCAGTTCTGGGCACCCCAGTTTAAGAAGGATATTGACAAGCTGGAAGGTGTGCAGAAGAGAGCAACCAAGATGGCCAAGGCTCCAGAAACCAAGCCTTGCAAGGAATGGCTGAGAGAGTTGGGGATGTTTAGCTTGGAGAAGACGAATCATGGAATTGTTGAGTCAGAAGGGATTCTTGGAGTCTTCTAGTCCAACCCCCTTCAATGCAGGAATCTCAATGAGACTGAGAGGTGATATGAGAGCCCTCTTTCATAGAATCATAGAATCATAGAGTTGGAAGAGACCACAAGGGCCATCGAGTCCAACCCCCTGCCAAGCAGGAAACACCATCAGAGCACTCCTGACATATGGTTGTCAAGCCTCTGCTTAAAGACCTCCAAAGTAGGAGACTCCACCACACTCCTTGGCAGCAAATTCCACTGTCGAACAGCTCTTACTGTCAGGAAGTTCTTCCTAATGTTTAGGTGGAATCTTCTTTCTTGTAGTTTGGATCCATTGCTCCGTGTCCGCTTCTCTGGAGCAGCAGAAAACAACCTTTCTCCCTCCTCTATGTGACATCCTTTTATATATTTGAACATGGCTATCATATCACCCCTTAACCTCCTCTTCTCCAGGCTAAACATGCCCAGCTCCCTTAGCCGTTCCTCATAAGGCATCGTTTCCAGGCCTTTGACCATTTTGGTTGCCCTCTTCTGGACACGTTCCAGTTTGTCAGTGTCCTTCTTGAATTGTGGTGCCCAGAACTGGACACAGTACTCCAGGTGTGGTCTGACCAGAGCAGAATACAGTGGCACTATTACTTCCCTTGATCTAGATGCTATACTCCTATTGATGCAGCCCAGAATTGCATTGGCTTTTTTAGCTGCCGCATCACACTGTTGGCTCATGTCAAGTTTGTGGTCAACCAAGACTCCTAGATCCTTTTCACATGTACTGCTCTCAAGCCAGGTGTCCCCCATCTTGTATTTGTGCCTCTCATTTTTTTTGCCCAAGTGCAATACTTTACATTTCTCCCTGTTAAAATTCATCTTGTTTGTTTTTGCCCAGTTCTCTAATCTGTCAAGGTCGTTTTGAAGTGTGATCCTGTCCTCTGGGGTGTTAGCCACCCCTCCCAGTTTGGTGTCATCTGCAAATTTGATCAGGATGCCCTTGAGTCCATCATCCAAGTCATTGATAAAGATGTTGAATAAGACCGGGCCCAAGACAGAACCCTGTGGCACCCCACTAGTCACTCTTCTCCAGGATGAAGAGGAACCATTGATGAGCACCCTTTGGGTTCGGTCAGTCAGCCAGTTACAAATCCACTGAGTGGTAGCATAGTCAAGACCGCATTTTACCAGCTTCTTTACAAGAATATCATGGGGCACCTTGTCAAATGCTTTGCTGAAATCAAGGTAGGCTACATCCACTGCGTTCCCTTCATCTACCAGGCTTGTAATTCTGTCAAAAAAACGAGATCAGGTTAGTCTGACATGACTTATTTTCAATATCTGAAGAGGAGAAGGGATGTGGGTGGCGCTGTGGTCTAAACCACTGAGCCTCTTGGGCTTGCTGATCTGAAGTTCGGCGGTTCAAATCCCCACAACGGAGTGAGCTCCCTTGCTGTGTCCCAGCTCCTGCCAACCTAGCAGTTCAAAAGCACACCAGTGCAAGTAGATAAATAGGTACCACTGCGGCGGGAAGGTAAACAGCATTTCCGTGCGCTCTGGTTTTCGTCACGGTGTCGCGTTGTACCAGAAGTGGTTTAGTCCTACTGGCCACATGACCCAGAAAGCTGTCTGTGGACAAATGCCGGCTCCCTTGCCCTAAAAGCGATATGAGTGCCGCAACCCCATAGTCACCTTTGACTGGACTTAACTGTCCTTTACCTTTTTACCTTTATCTGAAGAGGAGCAAACTTGTTTTCTGCTGCTCCAGAGTGGAGGACTTCAAACCAATGCATTCAAATGACAAGAAAGGAGATTGTGACTAAGGAAGAACTTTCTACATGCAGATTTTATGCCGATTCGCTTCCTTTTTTGTCTTCTTTTGTGCTGCAAATCCTCTTTGGGGAGAATGCATATCTTTCTGCCCAAGGCTGAAACTGCTCCCATACCTTCTGATCTGCACTTTTCTGTGGCGATCGATGGGGCAAAAACCTTGCAGCAGTGGCAGGTCTGTACTCCAGTCATACCCTAGTTTAACTTCCATGGCTTCATGCCAGTGAACTGTAGAGATTTCCCTTCTGCCAGAGGAAGGGAGAGGGGCTACAGTCCTTCTCCTTCACACAGAACCCCGGTTCCCAGCCACAGCTCCGGCTTGAAGCCAGATTGCGCTGGTAACAGCTGCCCTAAATCTTCAAGCCTCAGCTTGCATGAGAGAGCAAAGCAGTCTGCTGAATTGCAACCGGGATAAGTTTTGCAAATGAAGCAAGCTGTATAATTATTTGCAAAGTTCGAGAGCAATAACATACAATTACAAATTATTTGCAAAATTCAAGAGCGGTAACGTACAATTACAATCATAAATAAGATAAGCGTTGCAACAATTAAGCAGCCATAAAAAGCGATCAGGCCGTGTTCTGCCTCTTGGAGCCGCAGGCCGGGATGCAGAAACGGAAGAGCTCTGTCATTCTGCCTCCATCTTCTCCTCGGAGGCCAGAGCTGAGCCTAGAGAACCACAGACAAATCTGTTCAGTTGCCTGCCTCCTTTCTCCCCACGGCCTCCCAATTTTTCTGCCCTGGGTTTTCCCAGTGCCGTGTCTCCTCTGATGTAACAGATGTTTCCTACTACAGCTCCCATCAGCCACTGGCCCTGCTTTTGTGGCACCATAATCACGAGTCCAGCATCCTGTTCTCACAGGGGCCAGCCATGTGCGCCCCCCCCCCCGGGAAGCCCCTGAGTGCAAAAGCACCCTCTCCTCCTGCAGTTTCCATAAGGGCATAAGAAGATCCTGTTCGACCAGCCAGTTGCCCCCAGGCGGTGTGCAAGAGATGCAAAATGTAGAATCATAGGAACTTTGAGTTGGAAGAGACCCAAGAGCCATCTAGTCCAACCCCCTGCAACCCAGGGGTCTCTGCTAAAGCAGCCCTGACAGATGGCCACGTTGAAGAGGGAAATCTGTTAAAACTGCAAAACCAGACTTCATTTAAAATGCCAGCTGGAACAACAACAACCAGGGCCATCTTTAGCATAAGCGGCACCGGGGTGCAAAGATCCAACCAGTGCCCCCAAATTTAGCTTAGCTGCCCCCAGATTTTATTAAGGGGGGTGAACTCAAAGTTGTTGAGCTTTTTGGAGGAGGAAAATCTCTCACCTGTAATGACAACACAACAGAAATAACAGCTTTTGTTTCCTGACTGGTTGGGAATATTTGACACTACAGAGCGACAGGGGCAGGGAATTTTGCTCCATTTCTTTTCACTGCCGCCAATCAAGAGGGACTGGTATGCAGTAGGTATACAATTGGTGCCCCCCAGAATTCGGGGCCCAGGTGCACAGCACCCCTTGCACACACCCCATAAAGACGGTCCTGACAACAGCAAAAAGGATTCAGTTGGCACCAGAGGCTCAACAGGGAGGGGGGCTGTCACAAGGGGAAGGGAGTGCCACAAAATTGGGTGCACGATACGCAATGCAGCCAGGTGGGTCCTGGTGGATCTGAGCCATAAATCCGAGTCCTGAGGGACCACTAACAATGACTCCCCCAAAGACCTCAGTGATCAGGCAGGGATATAAGAGACCCCATGGTCCCTCTTTCTCTCTGGCCCTCAGTCAACTCCCTTTCTCCACACCTCTCATGCCCAAGTGATAGTTGCAAAAGGGAAATTGGAGGTGGGTTCTTCTCTGTTGCATACGAGTGGGGCCTGGGTTCAAGTCTGCGTAGAGGTCCCAAAAGTGGACCCTTTTGCTGAAAGAGCCTTCCTCTACCCCCTGACCCTGTGATCCCTCTCTTTCCAAAGCTGAGAAGCATCTGGTGGTTGCGTGACCGGTCCTCTTTCAGACACAAGGACTGACCAGGTCACCTTCCCCACAAAGGTGGCATTTTCCCATCTCTGCCATATTAAGCAGTTGGTCCCTTACCCTTTCTCGCCCTGATCTGGCCACAGTGATCCACGTGACGGTAACCTCCAGGCTTGATTATTGTAACTCGCTCTACACGGGGCTGCCCTTGAAGCTGACCCAGAAACTCCAGCGGGTGCAGAATGCCGCGGTGAGACTCCTTATGGGGTCCTCGTCGTGGGATCACATTCATCCAGTGCTTTACCAATTGCACTGGCTCCCGGTGGAGTACAGGGTCAGGTTTAAGGTGCTGGTTTTGACCTTTAAAGCCCTATGTGGCCTAGAACCCTCGTACCTACAGGACCGCCTCTCCTGGTATGCCCCACGGAGGACCTTAAGGTCCACAAATGACAACATTTTGAAGGTCCCAGGTCGCAAGATTGGTCTCAACTAGGGCCAGGGCCTTTTCAGTACTGGCCCTGACCTAGTGGAACGCTCTGTCCCAAGAGACCAGGGCTCTGCAGGATTTGACATCTTTCTGCAGGGACTGCAAGACAGAGCTGTTCCGCCTGGCCTTTGGTTTGGACTTATGCTTCCCTCCCATTATGCTCTTGATTTATCAGCTATTTTAAAATGAGGTTGCATTTTAAATTGCATTTTAACCTGTATTTTAAATTGGGGTGGTTTTTTCTCCCTCTCTTTTTCCCCTATTATGTTTTACTGTGATTTTATTTAATTGGTGTTAGCCGCCCTGAGCCTGGCTCTGGCCAGGGAGGGTTGGGTATAAATAAAAATTATTATTATTATTATTATTATTATTATTATTATTATTATTATTGACTCTTGCCTTCACTTCCTACCCAGAACCACTTGGGTGGTGTTGTTGATGTTGATGTTGTTGTTGTTGTTGTTGTTACTCGCTAGGCCTGTGGGAGACTCCCAATCGGTATTCGAACTCAAGGGCAACTCTCCCCTCCTGGGGTTTCCAGCAGAGCAGAGCTATCACGCCGATTGGTTCCAGTCTGTTTCCTTTTACACCTTCTCAACCCACAACCTCTACCAAGTCTTTCTGCCTCTGCCCACCCCCTCTGAGCACACCCACACCCTGCTCATTAAATTTGTGGTGCCCAGAGCTGAGCAGAATTGAGCCCCAGCTCCCCAGGGCTGCAGAAAACGATAGCAGTGAGTCACCAAAGCTGCGGAAAGGTTATCAGCTCCGCCAGCCAGGAGGTGAGGGGGGTGTCCTCTTCCTGGCACCGTCCTCCCCTGGGGGGCCTTGGCAACCCCATTGATTCTGCGGGGGCTTTGCCCATTGAATCGCGGCTTCAAAGCACTTGGCGGTTCTCTTGTTTGGGGCATTGTGCTCTCGGACAAGAGACGGCTCACGTGTGTGCTTGTTCCGCGTGAATCGCTCAGTGACACTTTCCCACAGTGGCGGCAGCAGAGCCAGCAAAGCGAGATGGTGATGCATTTGCAGGAGGGCTTTATTATTATTATTATTATTATGCCAGCTTTCCTAGCTGCCACCTGCTTGCTTGCCAGTCCCTGCTGTGCAGCACACAGACGAAGGTTGCAGGGGGTTGGAATGGATGACCCCCAGGAGTCCCTTTCCAACTGTATGGTTCTGTGGTTCATTGGAGGCTTTTAAACTGATGTTGGGTGAATTCTTTAGCTAGGATTTTTCCACATTGCAGGGGGGGATTGGCCTAGATGACCATTGGGGGTGCCTTTGAGCTCTTTGTTGTTTTTTAGTCGTTTAGTCGTCTCCGCCTCTTCATGACCCCCTGGACCAGAGCACGCCAGGCCCTCCTGTCTTCCACTGCCTCCCGCAGTTTGGTCAAACTCATGCTGGTAGCTTCGACAACACTGTCCCACCATCTCGTCCTCGGTCGTCCCCTTCTCCTTGTGCCCTCCATCTTCCCCAACATCAGGGTCTTTTCCAGGGAGTCTTCTCTTCTCATGAGGTGGCCAAAGTCTTGGACCCTCAGCTTCAGGATCTGTCCTTCCAGTGAGCACTCAGGGCTGATTTCCTTCAGAATGGAAAGCTTTGATCTTCTTGCAGTCCATGGGACTCTCAAGAGTCTCCTCCAGCACCATAATTCAAAAGCATCCGTTCTTCAGCAATCAGCCTTCTTTCTGGTCCAGTTCTCACTTCCATACATCACTACTGGAAAAACCAGAGCTTGAACTATATGAACTTTTGTTGGCAAGGTGATGTCTCTGCTTTTTAAGATGCTGTCTAGGTTCGTCATTGCTTTTCCTTTGAGCTCTACAACCCTATAATTCTGAGAGGCGGCATTTGCACGGAAATGTTTCTTTTCTCACCAAGGTTTTCTCTTCCTCCTCCCGTGTCTTGTTTCCTTGAACAGTAAAGCCGGACCCTCCAGAGAACGTGGTGGCTAAGCCCATCCCCAACAATGCCCGGAGGCTGCTGGTGACGTGGCAGTACCCTTCCTCATGGCCTGATCCAGATTCCTTCCCCCTCAAGTTCTTCCTGAGGTATCGGCCGCTCATCATTGACCAGTGGCAACACGTGAGTGGCAACCTCTGCTGTCGTTGGTCCGGCTGGGGGTGGCGGAGGAGAGGCTCCTGTGCGGTTGGCAACAGAGTGGGTCTCCTGAGGTTTCCAGCAACTGGAATTCAGAGGCATTTCTGCCTCCAGAGTCGCTGTGGCTAGTATAATTATTATTATTATTATTATTATTATTATTTATTTTTTATACCCCACCCATATGGCTAGGTTTCCCCAGCAACTCTGGGCAGCTTCCAACAAAGTATTAAAGTACAGTGGTCTGTTAAACATTAAAAGCTTCCCTAAACAGAGCTGCCTTCAGGTATCTTTTAAAAGTAAAAAAGTTGTTTATTGCCTTGACATCTGGTGGGAGGGCGTTCCACAGGGCGGGTGCCACTACTGAGAAGGCCCTCTGCCTGGTTCCCTGTAACTTGGCTTTTGCAGGGAGGGAACCGCCAGAAGTCCCTTGGTGCTGGACCTCAGTGTCCGGGCAGAATGATGGGGGTGGAGACGCTCCTTCAGGTATACTGGACCGAGGCCATTTAGGGCTTTAAAAGTCAGCACCAACACTTTGAATTGTGCTCAGAAACGTACTGGGAGCCAATGTAGGTCTTTCAAGACCGGTGTTATGTGGTCTCGGCAGCCACTTCCAGTCACCAGTCTAGCTGCCGCATTCTGGATTAGTTGCAGTTTCTGGGTCACCTTCAAAGGTAGCCCCATGTAGAGCGCATTGCAGTAGTCCAAGCAGGAGATAACCAGAGCATGCATCACTCTGGCCAGACAGTCCACGGGCAGGTAGGGTCTCATCCTGCGTACCAGGTGGAGTTGGTAGACAGCTGCCCTGGATACAGAATTGACCTGCACCTCCATGCACAGCTGTGAGTCCAGAATGACTCCCAGGCTGCTCGCCTACTCCTTCAGGGGCACAGTTACCCCATTCAGGACCAGAGAGTCATCCACACCTGCCCGCCTCCTGTCCCCCAAAAACAGTACTTCTGTCTTGTCAGGATTCAGCCTCAATCTGTTAGCTGCCATCCATCCTCTAACTGCCTCCAGACACTCACACAGGACCTTCACTGGTTCTGATTTGAAAGAGAGGTAGAGCTGGGATTCATCTGTGTATTGATGGACACCCAGCCCAATCACAAGGTGGAGGCAGAGCTCAGCTCCACAACGAGGTGGCATCGTTGAGACGAGAGTGCCTCTGAGCATGCAACTGAGTGGCGTTTCTCCAGCCCTTGGGTTCTGTCACAGCATCCTGAATCGGCAAGGGAATGGCTGTTTGCCATTCATAAGCAAACCTTCCAGCTCCTTGGACATTCCTGTCTTCGCCCTGGATGGAGGGCAAAATACACAGTCTGGGGCTAAGTGAGTGAAACCTGGCAGCTGTTCGTGGGACAAGTGACTGGCAGTGAATCATTCAATCCGCTTTGTGATTCGTTTAAGGCAGACATGTTCAACCAGTTGGCCATGGTTGACAGGTACAGTAGACTGCCGGTGTGATCTGGATTAATCGCGGGGCGATCCTGATCAATCGCTGCAGAGGGGGAGAACGAGGGAGGGCAGGCGCAATTGTCATCTTTTATCGAGTGATTGGTAGCAGCGGAAAGTGTGCAGTCATTTATCGGATGCTGCTGGTGATTTTTGGCGCAGGGCTTTCTGGTGAGTGTTTTTTGACACCCCCCAGGCTCAACAACTCTGGACACTCCCCCCCCCATGAAAAGCTCGACAAAGCCTCCCCCGATTTCTTAATTTCACTGCCCATTTTTTTAATACTGGGAGTAGATCTCAGTCTCTTGGGAGTTGGGCATGTCTGTTTTAAGGGAAGCGTGAGGGCAGGGCAGGGCCTGGGTGGAAGAATCACTCAGCGAGGCTGTGAAGCTGCTAAGACGAACACATTCGAAAAGCCCCTTTCCACGGAATCAGCCTGTTTCTTTCAAATGGGGTGGTGCCATCAAGAAACTTCAAGGCTTTCTGCCTGAATGAGAGCACGGTGTCTGGAGAGTCCCTTCTTTTCTTGCCTTCCCCATTCTCCTTTCTAAAAGCACTTTCACAGAACTTTTGTAGAGTTAGAAGGGACCCTGAGGGTCATCCAGTCCAACCCCGTGCAAGGCAGGAATACGAAGCTGCCCCATACGGGGATCATACCTGCAACCTTGGCGTTCTCACCATGACACTCCAATCCTTGTGGAGATGGGGAAGAGCTTTGGAGATTAGAACCAGGAAGGAAGACAAGAAAGGCCATGGTTGTTAGCCTCAAAGGAAAAATGGCGGCTGAAAACCTCAAAATATGCAGCGATGGCAGAACTGACGGCGCTGATAAGAGACACAGATTTAGAATCCTTTAAGGAGGACTGGAGACCTTTTTTTGGTCTATTTTAAAAGTTGCTTTCCATATGTGAAGTCCACAGCAGGGTTTGGAGTTAAAGGGGGAAAGAGCAGAACCTATTAAGGAACCTGTTAAAGAGGATGAAAATGGATTTGGTGGAATTATAAAATGCAATTGTCTGAAATCATCACTGATGGGTGAGCAGGAAGTCATTAGTATTGTAGAATTGGATATAACTGTTAAGGGACAAAATGTAACTATTAAGCTCGAAATAAAATAAAATATGAATGGGAGGTGGGGAGAAAGTCACTGGCCACCAGCTTGGGAGAAAAACTAAAATTTGTATCCTCCCCCAATGAATTTGTATTAGAACTTTTCCAATTACAAGTCCAGGTGGATTAAGGAGCATTAGAAAAATGAGTTTTTTTCTTACCTTAAAAGAATTGCATTCCATTTAAAAATAATAATAACCGTGATTAGTTGAGATTCACGAGGGGGTTGGACTGGAGGACCCTTGCAGTCCCTTCCAGCTGCACAATTACACAATTCTAGCATGTTAGGATACGGGGGGGGGGGGGGTTGTGCCTAGTCCCAGGAGAATCCACAAATGATCCAGCATTTGCAAGGGGGCAGGGTTCATGAGGACTAGCCTCGCTCACAGTTCAAGGAACCACAGCGATTCTGCCTGGCCGCTTTCCCTGCCCACGCTGCTCCTCTGACATCTCTTTCCCTCCTGAAACTCCTTTCAGAGCTGGCACAGAGTGTTCCTTCTCTCCTTTGCCTCCTCCTCAGTGCCAGTTTGCTCCCACCTCAAAAAAAAAATTAAAAAATTAAAAAATCCTGCATGCTTTCCTTTAGTTCTGCAGGTCATTAGAAAGCTCCTTCCTCAGCCACCAGGGATCCATCCAGCTCTTTCCAGCTCTCCTTTGCATCAAAAAGAGAGGTTCCAGTTTGTGCGTCTGATATTGCCCCCTTTTAAAAAGCTCCGTTTATGCTGAGCTGCCAGTTTCCCTTTGCGCCTCCTACCCAGGAAGCCTCTGCATTCAGTCCTATGTCAGTCTCTCCCTCCACACACACCCTTCTTCTTTTTTCAAAGCCCCGTGTCCTAATTTTGCAGCTCTTGCTCTCCCCCAAGAGAGAAGAACGGCCTCCTTTTACAACCGCCGTTTCTCTGAGCTGCTCATCTCGGCCACCTCCTTCTCCGCTAATTTCTCCCGAAAGGTCACCTCGCTCTAAATACCGTCCCGTCTCCTGTGGGATCCCTCCATTCTCTGAAGCTGCAGTTTGCTCTGCTTTACAGGTTGAGAGGCTTCTGAATATTCACAGTTCTGATCTCACATTCCCTCAGATTATTTGAGCGCTGGGTGTGCCCTGCAATATCAAGCACACACAAAGGGGAAAAGTCCTCTGAAGACCTCCAGGATGAAAGCACTCGCACAAACCAAACAAGCTTTCTTTCGCAGAACAGCAAAATAGCACTTGAGAAGGTGCAAAGTGCTGGAGTCCCAGAGGTGACTGTAGAGCCATAGAATTGTTGAGATAGAAGAGACCCCCTGCAAGGCAGGAATCTCAGCTAAAGCATCCAGGACAGATGGCCATCCGACTTCTGCTTAAAACCTCCAAGGAAGGAAAGTCCATGACCGTTCCCCTGTTAAACAGCTCTTCCCAACAGAAAGTTATACCCAATGTTTAGTTGGAATCTCCTTTCTTGCGTGGCGAGCCCCCACCCCACACCCACCGGTGGAAATAAAGACACATGACACAATTATTAAGGTTAATGGGCTAAATAAGACCACAACTTTATTGGTTACAGGGGATGAGCGGTATTGGCTTCAGCATTGGTCCTAACTGACTATATCCGACTCCAGCCTGTCCGTTTGAAGTCTGGGAAGGGTTAACCACCAGTAGGGGGAGTCCTGCTGATGCACATCAACTAGGAACCCCCCAGGGTCACCGCTAGGGGGCGTGCCTTAGGCCTCGCCCCCTAGGCTTCGGACAGGGCCACACACCCCAGAATCCTTTATCGGACTACCCTTCAATATGTGGGGCAGGGGATGGCGCTACCTCCCCTCTTCCATCTACAGATCAATACCAATGCCTAACCGCCAATACCAAGGAAGTTGTGATGATTTGCTAAGAGGTGGGCGAAAACCAAGTGGCTGGTGCCAATTTGCCAAGTGGAAAAATTCCTACCAGGCCCCTCAATGGCGACAAAGCAAGGTCCATAGCAAGGTCAAGGAATGAAAACCTTATAGGGCGGGAGGGTGGAGAAAGCAGGAACAGCTGGCAGGCGGGAAAAGAGGGAGATCCCTGGCCGCACCTGCCTTAAATAGGGCAGGTCATGCCCCCAGAGCCAGCTGATTGGCCGGCCAGAGGGTGATGCGGCTGGGGATTCCCCCAGTCATGCAGGGGCTGGGCTCCAACCGCCGCACTCGTGTTGGGGCCATGACGCCCGCAACCCCAACTCCTCCCAAGGGCGAAGGTGGCTTTGTCACTTGAAGCCATGGGTTCGAGAAAACAAGCTGGCTCCATCTTTCCTTTCTCCATCTTTTCCTTTCTCCTATATTTGTGCCAACTTGCCTGTTCTGCACGAGTCGTGTCTGCTTTTTGGAACTGACTTTTCCCTTCGCTTGGAAAATCTGATGGTTGCTTTTGTTGCACTCTCTTTCCCTTTATCGCGCAAAAGAATAAGAGCATGAGAATAGCCCTGCTGGATCAAGCCAGTGGCCCATCATGAAAGGCAGTGTGGTGTAGTGGTTAGAGTATCAGGCTCGGACCTGGAAGAGAGCAGGGTTTGAATCCCCACTTGGCTGTGACCTTGGGGTCCAGTCACTGCATCTCAGGCCAGCCTTCCTCGCAGGGTGGTTGTGGGGATTAAATGAGGCGGGGTAGAGCCGTAAATCGAGTCCAGCATCTTGTTCTCACAGTGGCCAAGCAAATGCCCCAAAGGGAAACTCGCAAGCAGGATTCGAACACAAGACCAGAACTCCCCTCTCCTTTGGTTTCCAGCAACTGGTGGTCATAAGGATAGGAAATCTGTCCGTTTTGGTTTCTCTCTGAAATCTATCGACCTTTAACTGCACAGTTCTTTATGTTTGCAGCTTTGCCTGGTATACATATTTTTGCAAATAGCATTGCCTCATAGGATGCGCCTTTGAATGTCCTTTCTGCCTTTAGATGCATTTTCACACCCATTTTTGGGCCCAAGAACGACAGTGCAAAATCCAGAGCAGTGTGCATTTTAAAGGATAGTTGAGTCTTGTTTCAAGACATGTGACTTTGGTGGGTTCACACTGCAAAACAAACTGAACCAAACCATTTTTTTACTTTAAATAGATTTTCTAAGCAGCATCACTAGCAATTAAGCGACACGTTTAAGGGATAGGGAGGGAGTTGTTCAGTAAAGAAGAGGATTTTGAGTGCAAGCGTCTGAGAGCTGAACCACAAGAACCAAAAGCAAATGTCATAGAAGCATAGAATCAGAATTGGAAGAGGTTCCGGGGGTCATCTAGTCCAACCCTCCACAATGCAGGAATCACATCTCTTTTGGCCAGATCCCAGCAGCTTCTCCCAGTTTCTCCCTGAATGGCCCAGACTGATTCCAACCCTCACTTGGTCAACCTATGGGATTAATGGTTGAGAGAGTTGGTGGCCACCACAAAGTTAGGCGGCTTCCCAATTAGGCATCCTGGAACCGAATCTGTGCCAAAGGCCCACAAAATCTATTTCTGCACGTACGAGTGAGAGGATGCCCTGTTGCAACGCTGCCTCGGTTGTGTCAGGTGGACGCAATCTCTGCTCTTAATTTTAGTAACTGCAAAAACATATTTCTAGATGCTATCGATGGTGATTCATCGTTTCTGAAGCTTGTAAGATTGCATTCCAGGAAAATTGGTGAGATGAAAGCAGATAAATGAATAACGAGCGTGGTTGCAAATTCACTGGACAGGCGAACAATTTGCCTGTTTAGTGAATAGATACCGGTGGTCATTAATGAATTTCAATATCAGCAGCCATGTACTAAGAGCTGCTCTGCTGCTTACTCAAAGCAGGGGCTCCGTGTCTTGAATGGGCTGCCCAGAGCCATCCAAACCACATATAAAACAAGATGTTGGTCTGGACATGCCTTTGGTCTGATCCTGCAGAGCTGCGCTTAGGCGCTGCCAGGGCTCTGGGGTCCCGATTGGCCTGTGGGATACCAATCCAGGGGGCCGCGAGACAATTCTTTGCTGGATGGACCCATCTGAGGGGCCGGCGTCTTGGGCGATGCCCTTGGACGGCAACCTCTTTGCCCACCCAGCACCTTCCCACGGCTGCCGGGAAGAACTTCACTTCCAGGAGACGGAAAGAGGAAGGGGGGCGTGGGAAAGGCAGCCGCTGTCACCTCGAGGTTTTCGCCCTTTCCTTGGGCTGGTTTTCCTGTTCTGGCTCCTTAAACGCAAAGCATTAAATATTTAGGGTACCGTTTCTTTCCCCTCCCGGCTTTTAAGTGTGTAACTCAAGCCAGCTTGGCCCCCGCTTCCTCCTTCTGCCTCGCAGCCACGTCCTGCCCCTGCCCGAGTGCGCTTCTAATGCGCTCAGATGTTCCTTTAATGGATTACCTTGCCAGGAACTGGATACCTCGCCCTAATGGATCGCTAATAGCCTGTTTCTGGTTTCGCAGGCTCCGCTGGTTAACTCACACCATCCGCCCCAGCTTCCTGGCCTCCCAAACATGTTGACTGTCACACTGACACATCTCCCGAAACATGCGCTCCTCACCTGCGGCCACAAGGGTTCACAAGAGTAGCCACCGCATTGAGCACCGTCCTGTCCGGAGGGGTGTCCTTGGGGAGTCTGAGTGATGAAAGTGTTGGCAGTGTGTAAGGGGAAAGCACATGGGGTTTTTTTTGGGGGGGTAGACGCTTCCCTCGGGACACACCATCCAGTTGCAGAAAAGGGGAGCCAAAATTGTCAAGGGTCTGAGATAACTCCTCTGCCGGGAAAAGGGTGCACAGTTTGGAAGGAAAAAATGAGCAAGGAGGAACACTGGGACGTGGGGTGGGGGTCGTGTAGTGATCATGAAAGGGGGCAAATAGTTGCTGTCTCAGACAGAACTTAAGAGTCCACCACCTTCTGAAGGAGTCCGTTCCACTGTTGTTGTTTGTTTTTGTTTTTTTAAAAAATTATTAAGAATTTCAACATAACAATTTATCAAAAACATATCATCCTCATTTCCCCCTATTTTTCCCTCCCCCTCCCCAAACCAGAAACCCCCACCCCCAGACTTCCCTCAGCTCCTCTCTCTGATTTTTCAGCACATGTTAATCTCTGCATATTACAAAACTGTAAAGATCCTTAATTTATCTTATCTATATGTTACCAATACAGTGGTACCTCAGTTTACATACGCTTCAGGTTACAGACTCCGCTAACCCAGAAATAGTGCTTCAGGTTAAGAACTTTGCTTCAGGATGAGAACAGAAATCGTGCTCCGGTGGTGCGGCAGCAGCAGGAGGCCCCATTGGCTAAAGTGGTGCTTCAGGTTAAGAACAGTTTCAGTTTAAGTACAGATCTCCGGAACGAATTAAGTACTTAACCTAAGGTACCACTGTAATAAATTTGTGTATGTTTATTCAAAACCTGCCAAGGAGTCCAATTCAGTTTGTTGTTTCTTTAAGTATTTTGTAAAAGGTTCCCATTTTTCTTTGAAGTCACAGTTGTCCTTATCACGCAGTTTGTGTGTCAGTTTCGCCAATTCCGCAGAGTCCATCAGTTTCTCTTGCCACAGTTCTTTGGTGGGGATTTCTTCGTTCTTCCATCCTTGTGCTATTAAGACTCTTGCCGCCGTTGTCGCATACATGAAAATGTTCTTCAATTTCCTTGGCAGGTCTTTTCCTACAATCCATAACAAAAATGCTTCAGGCTTTTTTACAAATGTTAATTGGAACATTTTTTTCAACTCATTATATATCATTTCCCATGAGTCCATTCCACTGTTGAACAGCTCTTCTTGTCAGAAGGTTTTTCCAAATGTTTAATCAGCATCTCCTTTCTTGTAACTTGAAACTATGGGTCTGAGTCCTACCCTCCAGAGCAGGAGAAAACAAGCATGCTCCCTCTTCCATGTGACAGCCCTTCAGATATTTGAAGATGGCTATATATCTCCTCTCGGTCTCCTCCTCTCCCAGCTCCTTCAAGGGCTCCTCCTAAGACTTGGTTTCCAGACGCTTAACCATCTTTTTCACCCTCCTCGGCACACCTTCCAGCTTCTCAACATCCTTCTTAAATTCTTAAACAACTGGACGCAGTATTCCAAGTGTGGTCTGATTAAGGCAGAATTGAGTTGGACTATGACTTCCCTTGATCTAGACACTAGACCTCTGTTGATGCAGCCTAGAAGAGCATTAACCTTTTTTTTGCTGCTGAATCACACTGTTGACTCAAGCATTATCACCATACTTGAGAAAAGAGTGATGTAGCTTTGCAGCTTGTCACAGGAGAAAATGGGTTTATGTGCATGGATTGGGGAGCCCTAAAACCTAAAGCTTCTGTCATTTGATCAGGGACTAGCACCATGCCATTGCTCCAACTGGAAACATCCCCGTGTACAACAGCACGCGAGAGGTTCTCTAAGGTTACTGAAGTTTTCCACAGGGTCAGAGTGCTTCATTTCTGTTCTCTGCAGCCGACTTGTGCTATTCTGTTAGCAATTTCAAATCCAGACATTACCAGCATAATTTGCTGGAAAGTTCAGAAACTCTGCTGAACCCAAACTGCTGGATATCTCAGTCCAAGGTCTTTTGTCGGGACGTTAAATCTGACCTTCCTAGCAGGGCCATTTTAACAAAGTTAGCTAAGACAGTTTGCAAACAAGCCGAAATCTGTCCGATCTGAGTTGTCCTGCCAAGTCGTGCTTTGATTAGGCAGACAGCTCTTAAAAGGCTTTCCGGATTATTTTGGGAAACTGCACGTCCTGGTCAAATTGACCAGGACAACACAAAATGGGGTGATGACGTTTTGGAACTGCTTTGGTCTCTCCCCATCTCGAAATGGAAGGGCTGGCAGAGAGGCAAGCCTTGGAACCGTCGCTGAGCAATGGCCTGCACGCAGTCAGCTCATGCACGAAGGCGGAAGCAGCCTCTAATCTTGGAGAAAGGAGAGGTGTGGAAAGATGATGGTTGGGGGACTCATCTGAACGAGCAAGAGAGCCTAAGGAGAGCATGTGAGCATCTTGGAATTTGGGGGAAGAGTCTTCAGTAAGAAAGCAAAAGCTCCAGCCTCTGAGTCGTGCCATCTAATAATAATAATTTTACTATTTATACCCTGCCCATCTGGATGGGTTTCCCCAGCCACTCTGGGCGGCTCCCAACAGAATATTAAAAACACGATAAAACATCAGTCATTAAAAACTTCCCTAAACAGGGCTGCCTTCAGATGTCTTCTAAAAGTCAGATAGTTGTTTATTTCCTTCACATCTGGTGGGAGGGCATTCCACAGGGCGGGTGCCACCACCGAGAAGGCCCTCTGCCTGTTTCCCTGAAACTTCACTTATCACAGTGAGGGAACCGCCAGATGGTCCTCGGAGCTGGGCCTCAGTGTCTGGGCTGAACGATGGGGGTGGGGACGCTCCTGAGCCGAAGCCTTTGCCAGTCCCTGGTCAGTTTTGTCAAGTGAGCAGTTCAGTTGCATCTGGGCTTTAGTCCTGGGCTAGTAGCAGGTTCCTTCTGCTTCCTAGTCATCTAACAGAGTCTTCCTTCTAACCCTCCAGTGACCCTTTCCTTTGACTGACAACGCCTCTCCATTCTCTTTCTAGCAATGGAGCTTTTCACCCATGCACGTGGAGCATGCAGATCAGGGGTCTTGTGCGTTACCTATGAACCCCCTGTGAACCTATGAACCCCCTTCCTAATCCAAATACCATTTATATCACTGGTTCCAGCATCTCTCCTCTCCCTTCGGCAAGGAGGACTTTGCAGCAGTCCCAGCTCCTCTCTTGCCTTTGTTAGTGGAGATTGTGATTTTGTTTCTATTGTCCGATTCTGATTTTTTCCTATTTTATTTTATTTTTATTATTTTAAAAAACAAACAAACCCAGAGTTGGCTAAGAGGTAGCCCAGGTGAGAGGACCTGAGCTGGGGGTAAAATGGTTCACTGTTGCCCACCCAACCCGGCCCCAATCCGGGCACCTGCCTTTCCAAAGCTAATGATTCAGGAAAGTTGCTGCTACCATTATTCTGGACGTGCCAATTTTGTGAGCTTTCTTTTTTTTTTAAAGGGCCCAAAAGAGGCCTAGTATTAGGTGTGAATTGTGCAACTCACTCATTTATTGAGTGTATAATGGGGAGAGGCGGAGCAGTTATTTTGTGAAAATTCCCGGCAGCGGAAAAGTCCCTCTTTTCAAGGTTGATGGCTGAGAACTTGGATGAGCAGGAATGAATGGGGTGGGCTTGGGACTTTAGGGAAAGTCATTTGGAAAGAGGTGCACTTCCTCTCAACTGGCCTTCCCCAACTGGTACCCTCCAGATGATGCTGTACTACAACTCCCTCCAGCCTCTGCCAGCACAGCTGCTGCAGATGTGGGAATTGGAGGGGCAGTCCAGAAACACCTCGAGTGCAACAGGTTGGTATAGATATAGAAAAGCATTTCACTGGATGGCATGCACAGGGCCTTGCAGAGCCAGGCAGAGGCCCAGGCCAGGTAGATAATGTGTACCCCCCTTTTTTTTACCCTGGGGGTAACTGAAGTCTTATAAATAAGTAAGTATATAAATAATTTTCACAAAAGTTATGCTGACAAATAATTTTATTTCAAGGCTTGAACCGTATCTGCTTTTAAAGACAAAATGAAAAATAAGGATATACAATGTTGTTGTTGTTTAGTCGTTTAGTCGTGTCCGCCTCTTTGTGACCCCCTGGACCAGAGCACGCCAGGCATTCCTGTTTTTCATTGCCTCCCGCAGTTTGGTCAAACTCATGCTGGTAGCTTCGACAACACTGTCCCACCATCTCGTCCTCGGTCGTCCCCTTCTCCTTGTGCCCTCCATCTTTCCCAACATCAGGGTCTTTTCCAGGGAGTCTTCTCTTCTCATGAGGTGGCCAAAGTCTTGGAGCCTCAGCTTCAGGATCTGTCCTTCCAGTGAGCACTCAGGGCTGATTCAGAATGGAGAGGTTTGATCTTCTTGCAGTCCATGGGACTCTCCAGAGTCTCCTCCAGCACCAGAATTCAATAGCACCAATTCTTCGGCGATCAGCCTTCTTGATGGTCCAGCTCTCACTTCCATACATCACTACTGGGAAAACCATAGCTTTACCTCTACGGACCTTTGTTGGCAAGTTGATGTCTCTGCTTTTTAAGGTGCTGTCTAGGTTAGTGCTTTTTTAAAAATACATAGGGAATGTATGCTGACCGAGGCCCCCTTTGGAATCGGAGGCCTGGGCCAAGTGGCCCATATGCCCCCCGTCTGTGCCTGGGCATGGAATCCCCGATACATTTACCCAAGAGTAAGCCCTGTTGTATAGCTGGATTTACGTACACCAAAAAGGTTTGTTTCCTATCATCCAGAAAATACTGTTTGTCTGTTTCTCTATTGTTTGGATCACATGCCTGTTACTGCTCTTCTGGCTGGGTTGGGTGCCAAGTTTGCCAGGCTAGGAATGCCAATCAAGATGCTCTCAGGGGCTTGTCATGGATTTCTGGGTGGCACTTGGCAGCTTCCTAACCTGTGCCATCGGACATTTGGGCACCCCCAGTTCTGCGCAAAGCCATGGCCGCAACATCTGACCCCCAAGAGGTGCTGGGACACTGTGAATTCATCGGCAGCCCCCCCCAATGACCCTCCCCTTCTCCCCCTTGCAGGTAGAGCTGTCGGACGGGACGACCCACATCATCACCGACGCCTACGCGGGCAAGGAGTACATCATCCAGGTGGCAGCCAAGGACAACGAGATTGGCACGTGGAGCGACTGGAGCGTGGCCGTGCATGCCACGCCCTGGACTGAGGAGCCCAAGCATCTCACCACGGAAGCCCAGGGAGCAGGTGAAGCCATGGAGATGCAGGAAGAGGAGGGTTTTCCGTGGGGACGGGAAGAGGGAGTCGTTTCTGGGGGGGGGAGGTCTCACTCAGCCAAGGCTAGCGCCAGGGATGGAGTCAGATGGTGCAGAGGCCCTTAGCAGTGACGTTGATTCTTTGTTCAAGGAAACCAGACACTACTTAGCAGTAGTAGGTCTTGCCCCTGTGGAGCAGTTGGTCCCCATTTTCCACCCTTCCATAGGCTCCTCCTCTCCTAACAATAATAATAATAATAATAATAATAATAATAATAATAATAATTTATTACAGTGGTACTTCGGGTTCCATACGCTTCAGGTTACAGACTCCGCTAACCTAGAAATAGTGCTTCAGGTTAAGAACTTTGCTTCAGGATGAGAAGAGAAATTGTGCTCCGGCGGCACAGCAGCAGCGGGAGGCCCCATTAGCTAAAGTGGTGCTTCAGGCTAAGAACAGTTTCAGGTTAAGAATGGACCTCCGGAACGAATTAAGTACTTAACCCGAGGTACTACTGTATTTATACCCCGTCCATTTGGCTGGGCTTCAGCAGCCACTCTGGGCGGCTTCCAGCAAAGTATTAAAATACAGTGGTCTGTTAAACACTAAAAGCTTCCCTAGACAGAGCTGCCTTCAGATGCCTTCTAAAAGTCTGGTAGTTGTTGTTCTCTTTGACATCTTGTGGGAGGGCGTTCCACAGGGCGGGTAGTAATAATAATTTATTATTTCAACCCCGCCCATTTGGCTGGGTTTCCACAGCCACTCTGGGCGGCTTCCAACAAAGATTAAAAAAAGATTAAAATGTCGCACATTTAAAAATTCCCTGAACAGGGTGCCACCATCGAGAAGGCCCTCTGCCTGGTTCCCTGTATCTTGGCTTCTCGCAGTGAGGGAACCACCAGAAGGCCCTTGGATCTGGACCTCAGTGTCCAGGCAGAACGATGGAGGTGGAGACACTCCCAAATATTTCCCAAGCATCTCAAACTGCATCTGCTCCCCTCTGGGATCTGGTTGTGCCCTTCTTATTATCCTGTGCATTCTTAGAGACCGGGGTGGGAGGGGAACTTGTTGCGGCCAGAGAGGGAGGCTCCTGGGATTATTCAGCAGCCTTTTGACACACACACCCTTTCCACTTCATGCTGTGATTCCTGCATGTTTGGGGGTTGGACTAGATGACCCTCGGAACCCCTTCCAATTCTTCTGTACTTCTGTGTAGCCCATATTGTAGACCAGGTGGGAGATTCTGCATCAGAATGAAAGCAGTTGGAGGGTAGCAGCCAGGCGGGCCACATCCCCTTTCCTTCTGCGGGTGCTGATATTGTCTGTGCCTGAGGCCCACCAGATCTGGAGTCCTCGGCCAACAGGGAAACAGGTCCCAGATGTGGCCGACATCTGGGAGGTCCTGTAGCCAGCTTTGAAAGTGGAGGAACTTGCAATGCATGGCTCGCCGCAGCCAGCCCTATAACACCCAGGATTCCTGCCGCCACAGTTGCTCAGAGATAAGGAGTTTTGCAAAACAGCCCCTTCTTTCCATGCCAAAGGTGGGCAGTGCTGGCATAAAGGACTTTTGAACTTTTGCAAGAATCCATCCGTTTTGCTTTGGAAGGAAAGTGGTGGTGAGTTGGGTGCTTGCCTATGGGGTGCTTTGGGAGTGGGCTTCCTGCTCTGCCAGGGGGCTCAACGAGAGACCCTTCCCAGGGCTCTGATTCTGTGTCCCCAAGGAGTTTCTGCCCTGGTGCCTTTGGAGGTAGGCTCTTCCGGGGTTAAGGTGCCCATTTTGAAGGGCGAAGGCATGGAACCATGGAAGGGGAGAGGGCTCCTGCGCTCCAATCCTGGTTGCAGACGTTTCCCATTGGGACATCTACATGGCCACTGTGCAGAGAGGTTGCTGCACTAGGTGGGCCATTTGGCCTGATCCAGCAAGCTTTCTTTAGGTTCTTAAAGAACCCCTGAGCATTAGGTCCAGTCGTGGCCGACTCTGGGGTTGTGGTGCTCATCTCGCTTTACTGGCCAAGGGAGCCGGCGTACAGTTTCTGGGTCATGTGGCCAGCAGGACTAAGCCGCTCTGGCAAACCAGAGCAGCGCACGGAAACGCCGTTTACCTTCCCGCCGGAGTGGTACCTATTTATCTACTTGCACTTTGACGTGCTTTCAAACTGCTAGGTGGGCAGGAGCAGGGACTGAGCAATGGGAGCTCACCCCATCGCGGGGATTTGAACCTCCGACCACCTGATCAGCAAGTCCTAGGCTCTGTGGTTTAACCCACAGCGCCACCTGCACCCCAAACTCTTTATGTTCTTACGTGAGGGTATAAACAACTATGACTACCTGAACGATGCCCCTGCCACCCCAAAGTGTTTTTTCCATTGGGGTGCCCATTTCTTAAGCTCTGTGCTGTGTCTCTAAGTGTTTCTGGCTGGAACACCATTCATCAGGCTTGCAAAGTCCCCGTTTCCCTCGACAGCACCACCACACAGTGCAACTCTCCTCCTCCAGAAGAGGTTCTTGCTTCTACCAACACCTCCAACAGTAACAGTGCTGCTGGCCAAGGAGATAGGCTTGCACAGAACTTCACAGGTTTATCAAAGGAGCTGAGGTCCTGCAATGACTTTATCCGTGTACAGAATTCCAGACCCCAAGACATAGCGATGGCCCTTGAAAAGGAGTCACACAAGTTCAGAGGAAGTTGCTTTGGGTTTATCCTCTTGTCCTGCTTTCCTCTAGAGAAAACTGCTCTTTAGCACTTAATCAGAGCAAACAGACATCCAGGTTTTCTGTGGATTGCTGTTTGTTCTGATTCAGCACTAAAGAGCAGGCTTTTTCCTGGGAGAGAAGTGGGGCAAGGACGAAACCACTTGGACCCATGCTTTATAGGCACAGAAGAAGAGGAAGTGTGGACGAGGCCTTTGGAAGAACTTTCCAAGGGTAAGATCTGTTAAAGAGCAGAACGGACTCCCTTGGAAGGTCTTGATCTCTCCCTCTCTGGAGATTTTTAAGCAGAGGTTCTCCAGTGTCTCCTGAGACAGTGGTTTGCCAACAAGGATGGCCAACGGTAAGGGATTATTCAGCTGAGAGTTGGACTAGATGACCCTTGGGGTCCTTTGCATGATCCTGCATGCAAATCCCATGCTCTGCCCACTGGGCTAAAGTCCCTCTCCCATCATGAAGGCAGAGAGGTCTGTTAACGGCTGTGAACCACGACAATACAATGGAACTGCCTTGTTCAAATGCAGTCTACCTCTAATGCTGGGGATGGAGGAAAGATCAGCCAGCCTCATGCTCTTCTTGCGACCTTCCCAGCGGCTCATGGTAGGATCAGAACACAAGATCAGATGGACCTGGGTCTGATCCTGCAAAGCTGCTCTTCCGCCTACCACTTGCCAGCTGGCTATGCTCTCCCCACCAGGAAAGGGCAGTGGGGTTTCAGGAAACATGGGAACCAGAACAGGCCGTGTGCTTCGCAAAATCTCTGGCAAAAGGCGCTGTCCAGTGTGGGTTTTTGTAGCAGCACACAACGGGAAGCCTGTTAGCGAGGAAAGCCGCAAAGTTAACAACTCTCTGTTTCTAGGAAAGAGCTGGGCTGGCTTCCAAGTGCATAATGTGATATCAGCCTCTGGCTTCCCAGAAGCAGCCGTGCAGAGTCCGGGCTGGTCCCCTCAGCTGGCACCGGCGCTCGTGGGGTTGGGAAATCGAGCAAAAAAAAAATGCTGTCCACTACTAGGAAAGCACCGGGAGGCCTGCCAAAGACCCTCGGGGCGTCTGGTTGTGCGCACACACACACACAGGGGAATGTGCAAATTATCGTGCTGCCCTGCTGCACGACAGCCTTTGTAGAGACGGCACATTTCGGCACGCCAAGGGGGTCAGCTCTTAGGGGCTGCCATGCAGGTGAAATCACTGGCCCTGACAGATTCGGAGAATGTTGCAAACTGCATAAACCCGTACTGTGCAACATCACCCATGCTCCCCTCTTTGGTCCTGTTCAGGTGACCATTGGTGTGTTGGGGACAGGCTGGGGTCTCTCTGCGCCTGATATGTCTTTGGATGCCCCTTGGTCCAGAAATAGCCAAAGTCCAAGCCTGAACATTATTCCCACTTTTCCTTGGGCTTGCTTTTATGGTTATAGGAAGCGGGTAGCGCTGTGGTCTAAACCACCAAACCTCTTGGGCTTGCCGATCGGAAGGTCAGCGGTTCGAATCCCCGCGACGAGGTGAGCTCCCATTGCTTTGTCCCAGCTCCTGCCAACCTAGCAGTTTGAAAGCACGCCAGTGCAAGTAGATAAATAGGTACCGCTGTGGCAGGAAGGTAAACGGCATTTCTGTGCGCTCTAGTTTCCGTCACGGTGTCCCGTTGCGCCACAAGTGGTTTAGTCCTGCTGGCCACATAACTCGGAAAACTGTCTGTGGACAAACACTGGCTCCCTCGGCCTGAAGTGAGATGAGCACCACAACCCCATAGTCGCCTTTGACTGGACTTAACCGTCCAGGGGTCCTTTACCTTTTTACCTGTTTATGGTTAAGCAAGTGCAAGTCGCTTTCAAGAACTACACCGAATAGTCACATCAGTGCAAGACAGAGGATTTCAAGGCTGGAGATATTTTGCAAGTGTCACATTCTTTTTCATCTTTTTCTCTACCTGTTCATTGGTTTTGATTGCCTTACACTGTTATTTTGGGCCCCGTTTTGTTTCCTTAACGCTGGTGTGACGAAGCATCCCCGTGATATCACCCCAGCCAGTTGTGGACCATGCAGCCAATGTTAGAGTGTCACAGTGCAACATACCCAATTAGCTTCGGTTGTGTGATGATGGTCAGTACCATAAATGCATGCCTTCATGCCTTCCCCCCAAAAGGCAAAACAAGTAACTCTTTGTGACCATTTTGTAACCAAGAAAGATTGAACAAGGGACTCAGTGATGGTCAGTGTCCTGCAACTTGGACTTTAGTGTGAGCAGAGACTGCCCTCTGGTGGCCATGCGGCTTGGCATGCAAGTAGGAAGGGCAGCAGGCAGCCTGCAAGAGTTCATTGCAACTCTAAGCCCCATTGACGTCAATGGCACTAATTGCTCTCCTAATGAATATCGTTTAGCAATGTTCTCCAGTGGGTTGCACTTCCTCATCTGTCTCTTGGTGGTCCCTGTGTGGTGCTGTGAAAATAGCACCCAACATTATTATTCATATTATTAATACAGTGGTACCCCGCAAGACGAACGCCTCGCGAGACGAAAAACTCGCAAAATGAAAGGTTTTTTCGTTTTCAAGTTGCCTCGCAAGACGAATTTCCCTATGGGCTTGCTTCGCAAAACGAAGCTTGCCCCGGGGGCAGCGGGTCTTCTCTTTTGAAGCAAGGGGCGGCGGGGAGAAGCGATCTTCTCCCCGCAGCCCCAGGTCCGGGGACAGTGGGAAGCGCTTCCCGCTGCCCCCGGACCTCTTTTGAAACAAGGGGCTGCGGGGAGATCGCTTCTCCCAGTGCTCCGAAGCCGGGCGGGGGGGCGGGAACACCTGCCCCCACCGCCCGGCTTTGGAACGCTGCTCCGAAGCCGGGCGGGGGGCGGGAACACCTTCTGAAGGCGGGCGGGGGGCGAAAGTCTTTGTCCCCCCTGCCTGCCTTCCCAGGGGCTTTTAAATCGCCCCGGACAGCGGAGAAGTCCTCCGCTGTCCGGAGCGATTTTAAAATGCCGCCCGCCAGCATTTTAAGATCGCCCCGGACAGCGGAGAAGTCCTCCGCTGTCCCGGGGTTTTTAAAAATGCTGGGGGTGGGAAGAAAAGCCCTTGTCCCCCCCCCCAGCCTTCAGAAGAGGTCCGGGGACAGACTGTCCCCAGACCTGGTCTGAAGGCGGTTTCCCTAGGAACGCATTAATTGATTTTCAATGCATTCCTATGGGAAACCGTGCATCGCAAGACGAAAAAACCGCAAGACGAAGAGACTTGCGGAACGAATTAATTTCGTCTTGCGAGGCACCACTGTATTGTTCATTTCATCTTTATCCTGCCATTCCAACATGGAGCGCAGGGCAGAGTACATTCTCTCCCCCCTCACAACAACCTTGCAGAGGAGGGCTGGGTGAGAGACAGCCGCGTTGGATTTCATGGCTGAGGGAGGAGACCTTACTTGGAAAATCAATACAACCCAGGTGGTTAAGAAAGCCCAACAGAGACTCCATCTCCTCAGAATATTGCGAAAGAACAATGTCAATCAACATTTGATGATCTCCTTCTACCGGTCAACAACAGAAAGTGCCCTTTCATAGTGCATCACGGTGTGGGACGCTGGTTTGACATCAGCTGATAGGAAGTGCCAACCTAGCAGTTCGAAAGCATGTCAAAGTGCAAGTAGATAAATAGGTACCACTCCAGCGGGAAGGTAAAAGGCATTTCCGTGTGCTGCTCTGGTTCGCCAGAAGCGGCTTAGTTATGCTGGCCACATGACCTGGAAGCTGTACACTGGCTCCCTCGGCCAATAAAGCGAGATGAGCGCCGCAACCCCAGAGTCGGCCACGACTGGACCTAATGGTCAGGGGTCCCTTTACATTTACATTCTGCATGGACTGGTTGCAAGGCAACATGTGCAAGTGGCTTGAGATACCTATGAGGTCCATAAATTACCATATAGCATCTATTCAACAAATAAAACAGCAACAATTTGTTGTTGACAAAGGGCAGCTGGACATATAAAGGGCCCCGTTACGTTCAGGAGCTGAGGGCCTCATCAAACCTAAATCTGGCCCTGACTGTACATGACTCCATGGGGCAAGGAGAGGGGGGGCCCTGGACGCCCGCTCTACCTGTGCCCCTGGCATTAATCCCTTTCCCTTGCTTTCCCCTCTCCTTCAGAGACGACGACCGCCAGCACCTCAGCCTTTGTGGTCCCCACCACCAGCAGCATCGGGAACTCGGAGGAGCAAGGCAGCGATGGAGCCATCGCCCTGTCCTGGGTGGCTAGTCTGCTCTTGGTGGCTTTCAGCATCCACTTTATTTAGTGAGTGTCTCTTAGGGCCCCCCCTCCTTGTGGGATGAAGGGGGCAGGGGGAAAAGGGGAAAGAAAACAGGGGGGGTTATATGGAAGCTGGCATCCGTCTGTCTCAGGAGACGCTGGAGGGGTCCGCCTTTGGGGGTGAGGTCAAGCCCTGGGGAGGTTGTGGCTGTTGGGACCATGGACCGCTCTCCCTGTGGACTCTCCTTCCTTGGAGGTTTCTCAGCAGAAAGTTCTTCCTGACGTTTGGCCCCGTGAGAACAGGATGCCGGACTAGACAGGCTCTCCATAGGATCTTTTTGTTGTTGTTAGATCGTTTTTATTAATTTCCCAATAAAAGACATCCAATTAACATATCAAATCATGATCCAGTAAAAATTAAAAAAATAAGGTTGAATTATCTTCCGAATTGTAATTATTAATTTTACGGTTTCCCATAGTCTGCACCTTGAAGTATGTCCAAATCTCAGTCCTGCCTCTCAGCGATTTTTCCATATTTCCACATCTCGATTTTAACTCTCCAAGGCTCTCCATAGGATCTTGTGGTAGCCAATTTCCTCCTCTTTGCATTTGTCCAGTCCCTTTCTAAAACCATCCAGGTCTCTCGCCATCACTGCCCCCAGTGGCAGTGAGTTCCAGGGTTTAACAAGAGGCGGTGACAACCACCACCAATTTGAATGGCTGCCTCAGAGGTTGGCCAATGTGGGAACAGGACGCTGGGCTAGGGGGGCCACTTCTTATGTTCACTTTTCCTTTCCCTCCCCCTTCCTCTAGACTCGGCCTCGGAGCCCCGCTGAGGAGGTCCCCGACTCACCGGAACGTCTGTCTTTGCTTCTGTTTTGCACATGGTCTGAAGGACGTGTTCCGTTTCTCTTCATCGCTGCACTTCTCAGAAGGCCGAGCCCCCCCCCCAAGAAGATCGAAGGGGGCCCAGGCTCTCCGCCTGCCCGCCCACCTGCCTGCAACCCAACCAACTACAAACTTACCCAGAACTTTGCAAAGCCGCCTGACTAAACCTTCAAAAAGACAGAGGAGCTCTCCTCGCACGCGAAAGTGACAGGCGGGAATGTGGGATGGGATTGGGGGTGGGGGGAGGAGAAAGGCAGGCCTGAAGTGGGGGGGAGGGAGGAAGGGAGCAGCAGCCGGGAGCACCAGCCACCCCCCTGGCCCCGGGTTCAGATCATACAGCTAAACCACCACGCCAAAGACCCTCTGCTGGGCATGCTTCGAACCCGCAGCCCGGTTCCTGGACACAGGAGTGCGACAGACGGACGGACGGACAGGGCGGCTCTGGGAGGGGAGGCCACGAACCTGGCGCCCAGGGGGGGCTGCCCCACAAGGCCGGCGTTCCTCTTCCTCCCCTTCCTCCTCTTGGCAGCTGTGAGAGAATGAACCTTTGAGCCCTCGGCCGGGCAGAGAGAGTCAAATGTTCCCGCGGAGGCATCGCGGCTCTGCCCCACGCATCAGGGTGGGGGGCGGAATAAAGCAAGCGCCCCACCGGGAGCCACAAGACGGGGGCATCAAGGCGGCTGGCGGGTCTTTGTTTTTTAAAAGAAGCCGTTCGTAACTGTCCCACCAAAGGAGACGTCGGGAGGGGGTCCCATCTTGGAAAACACACGCTCACCCCTTCCCTCCCGCCCCATTTGTAGCTGTGTGCCCCCCTTCCGTTTATACAGAGAAACTCCTTTGGTTTGTGTATTGGTCTTATTACTGGGGAGTGGGATGTATACCCGATGGAACTGTAGCTAAACTAAGATGTCCTCTTGGCCCCCCACCTCACCCAAAACTGCCCTGTTCCCTCTCTTCGCCCCTTCCCCAAGCCCTGTTTTGTAAGAATCCGGCTTCCCCAAATTCCCTTCCTCTCCCTCCCTCCCCTCGTTTCAAAGTGCAGTATTGAACACCCTACGCCCTATTATTCCAAAACGATAATATGCTGTATTTGAACTTTTTATAGATGTGTATATATATAAAAAAAACTTTTAGAATCACACACACTTCACTGAAGGAAAAACAAAAAAACAAAACACCCGCACTCAGACAAGAGAGAGATTGTTCATTAAATGTGACCATTTCATTACGGCTTTTTTGTGAATGTGGTAAATGGTTTGGTTTGGAGCCTTGGAGCCAGGAGCCTTGAAATGAGGAAGAAGGAGAAGGATCTGCCGTCTCATAAATGAAGGTGCCAAGGCAATAAGGAGGGCACATGGGGGGGACAGGACACACACATAAGGGGCACCTTGAGGTGTCTTTGCAAACTTTGTCCCACCACTAAGAAGAACTTTCTGGCAGTAAGAGCCCATTGACGGTGGAGCAGACTCCCGAAGAAGGTGGTGGTCTTTCCTTCTTTGGAGGTTTTTAAGCAGAGGTTGGTTGGCCGCCTTCCAGGTATTGTGATTCCAGGCATTGGAGGGGGCTGGACTGGATGACCCTCAGGGTCCCTTCCAGCTCTGCAGCTCTAAGATTCAATCATCTTCATCATCATCAAACCTTTATTGGCATCACATTCAGAATAAATAGGCAATGAGTCGTTGCCTTATTATTATTATTATTATTATTATTATTATTATTATTAATTTCTACACCGCCCATCTGGCTGGGTTTCCCCAGCCACTCTGGGCAGCTTCCAATAGAATATTAAAAACTCAATAAAACATCAAACAGTGAAAGCTTTCCTAAACAGGGCTGCCCTGAGATGTCTACTAAAAGTCAGATAGTTTATTTCCTTGACATCTGGTGGGAGGGCGTTCCACAGGGCGGGCGCCACCACCAAAAAGGCCCTCTGCCTGGTTCCCTGTAACCTCCCTTCTCGCAGGGAGGGAACCACCAGAAGGCCCTCGGAGCTGGACCTCAGTGTCCGGGCAGAACGATGGGGTTGGAGACGCTCCTTCAGGTATACTGGACCATTTGGGGCTTTACAGGTCAGCACCAACACTTTGAATTGTGCTCAGAAACGTACTCTGTTAATTTCAATTTCTGAAAAAGAAATAATGGCCAATTCCACGTTTGTGCCCCCTACCCTGCCCATATTACCTCCAAGGTCCTCTTGATTCTGATGGTGTTAATGTTCAAATAACCTTGCTTCAGGCGTTACGTCCTTATTTTAATTTTTGGTTGATGAATCAGTTCTAATTTGGATGTGAAAGGTGCCTTTTCTTCAAATCTCTGCCAGCAATAGAATGGGTCCTGTTCTGTGGGGACACTTCCCCCCCCCCCCATCCCTGGGATAGCTCAGTCAGTAAGGCAAGCGGCTCTTAATCTCTGGGTTGTGTGTTTGAGCCCCATGTTGGGTGAAAGACTCCTGCCTCGTCGGAGGTTGGACTAGATGACCCTTGGGGTCCCTTCCATGATTCTATTATCTCCCCCCCCCAGCACTTCCTATCCGGTGGCATCCCAACACTTCTACGCCTCTCCAGATTTGGGGTCATGCAGACTCGCTCTGAGCCCTGCTCACCTGTCCTTGGAATGAGGGATGCTCTGGATGCAAAGATCCCAGGTAAGAGGCCTGGTTTATTCAGGTGAGAAGGATCTCAGGTACCAAGGCAGGTAAGGAGGAACAAACCCCTGTGTTGCAATACAGAATAATCTGCTCAATTACAGCTGCAACATGTGGCTAATAAATGTAGTAAATGTATTAGTATTATTAGTGGTTAGAATGTCATCCAAAATTTACAAATCATCAACTTCAAAATAATATACAGTCATACCTCGGGATAAATGTGCTTCAGGTTGAGCGCATTCGGGTTGCGCTCTGCAGCGACCCGGAAGTAACAGAGTGCGTTACTTCCGGGTTTTGCCGCTCGTGCATGCGCAGACGGTCAAAATGATGCGTGGAAGTGGCAAAATGCGACCCACACATGTGCAGATGCGCTGTTGCGTCTTACATTATGTTCAGGATGCGAACAGGGCTCTGGAACAGATCCTGTTCGCATCCCGAGGTACCACTGTATATACACTGTATATACAGTGGTACCTCTGGTTACATACTTAATTCGTTCTGGAGGTCCATTCTTAACCTGAAACTGTTCTTAACCTGAAGCACCACTTTAGCTAATGGGGCCTCCTACTGCCGCTGCGCCGCCAGAGCACGATTTCTGTTCTCATCCTGAAGCAAAGTTCTTAACCCAAGGTACTATTTCTGGGTTAGCGGAGTCTGTAATCTGAAGCGTCTGTAACCTGAAGTGTACGTAACTCGAGGTACCACTGTATATCGGTCCATAACCAAGAAGTAGTCAGCGTGATGAATTGCTGGGAGGGAACAGGACGTCGCAGGAGGGATGCCTTTCAATGGATGATGTCCAAAAGCATTCTGGTGGTGGGTGTTCCAACGTGAAGAATTCAGTAGCAACCAGCTAACAAGCAGAACAGAACAGTATATCCGGACTGAATCAACTGTTTCGAAGATGAATCTTTGTCAGCAAATAATTTTTGATAGAATATCCATACAGGTAAATGTAGTACTTGTGGATCAGAGCTCACTTAGTGTGTGATCTTTTCCCTCCTGCATTTTTGAGGAAAATTTGTTGTTCCTTGCATCCCCATCCCACATTCTTCTCCAAAGAGCTCAAGGTGGTGTAAATTGTTCTCCTTCCTCCATTAATCCTCATAATAACCCTGTGAGGTAAGTTAGGCTGAAAGGCAGGGACTGCTGCCCCCTCCCAAGGTCACACGCCCAGTGAGCTTCGATACTGAGCGAGGATTTGAACCCCTATTTCTCAGGTTCCAGCTCAGTGCTCTAACCGTTACACCACACTCCCTTGACAAATCAATGTGCAGGCATCCACCTGTCGTGAGGATTGTGTCAACGCAGGTGCGCATTGTTTGGGGTCACTCCAACGTGGTGTTGGAACTCCAGCAGCCATCAAAATCTGCAACTGGACCACGGAGGGAGGTTGTGGCCCTGTCCCATTGCAGGATTTCTGCAGCAATGCATGTAATGCTTGAGAGTGAGCCCTGGACCCTTTGCTTGAACTGGAAAAGAAGGTTGTGCAATTCATCCAGGCAAGAGTTCCGAATGAGTGGGGCTTTCGAAAGACTGCTGCTTGGTTTTATTCACCTTACTTGGAGAGCATTTTTTGCAGAGGAGAGGCTACCATGGAGCAATTTTCCATCGTCCCATGTTTGGTTTCTGACAACTCCAGATTAATTTAGATCTTAGGTAATGGTGGTGTCAGATGACCCTGGGTGGGAACTATTCGGCATAAAAACATGGAGCTGGAAGGTTGGAAGGGTCCCTCAAGTCATCTAGTCAATCCCTTTACAATGCAGGAATTTCAACTAAGCTTAGGGCCCTCCTATCTATGGGATTGCCTCTCCTGGTCTGCCCCGCAGAGGACCTTAAGGTCCATGAATAATCCTAGTTTAGAGGTCCCGGGCCCTAAGGAAGTCAGACTATCCTCCACCAGGGCCAGGGCCTTCTCAGTGATGGCTCCGACCTGGTAGAATGCTCTGTCCCATGAGACCAGGGCCCTGCAGGATTTAACCTCCTTCCGTCGGGCCTGTAAGACAGAGCTATTCTGCCTGGCTTTCAATTTGAACTTAGCCTGATCTTTTATTCCCCTTCCTTCCCTCCCTCTCCCCTATTTATGAAGATTACCTGCTCTGCGACCCCACAGCTAATTCTCCCCTGGTCTCCTCGCTGGCCCAAATAGGACTAATTTAGCCAGCTAGCCCTGGTGATCATCTAATGTTTATTGGATGGATTTTCCCCCCTAAATGATTTTTGAATTCTGAATTTATTGTTATTCACATTTTATGCAGTATTTTATGCTGTTTTTTGTTGCATCAATTAAGTGTTTTACATTTGTTGTTAGCCGCCCTGAGCCTGCTTTTCAGAACTGGGAAGGGCAGGGTATGAAAATAAAAATAAAAAATAAAACATCCATGACGGAGGGCCATTCAGCCTCTGCTTGGAAACCTCCAAGGAAGGAGAGTCCACCACCTTCCATGGGAGACCGTTCCACTGTAGAACAGTTATTACTCTCAGAAAGTTCTTCCTGGTGTATAGTTTGAATCTCCTTTGTTATAACTTGAATCCACTGGTTCAAGTCTTAACTTCCGGAGGAGAAGAAAACAAGCTTGCTCCCTCTGCCATGGGGCAGCCCTTGAGATATTTGAAGATGGAACTCATATCTTCTCTCAGTCTCTTTTCCAGGCTAAACATATCCAATTCCCTCAAACATTCCTCATCAGGCTTGGCTTCCAGACCCTTCCCTTGATCATCTTCCAGCTTGTCAACTTCCTTCTTAAATTGTGGTGCCCAGAATTGGACACAGTATTCCAGGTGTGGTCTGACCAAGGCAGAAGAGAGTGGGACTATTACTTCCCTTGAAGTACACTTCTGTTAATGCAGCCCAAAATAGTATTAGCTTTTAAAGCTATTGCATCACACGGTTGACTCATGTTGAGCTTGTGGTCCACCAAGACCCCTAGATCCTGTTCGCATGTACTGCTAATAAGCCAGGTTTTCCCCATCCTATATTTGTGCATCTAGTTCTTCCTACCAAAGTGACATTTGTCCCTCTTGAAATCCAAGTTGTTTGTTTGGGCCCATTTCTCCAATCTGTTAATTCATTTTGAAACCTGATTCTGTCCTCTGCCGCTTTAGCTACCCTTCCCAGTTTGGTGTCCCATCGAGTTTGATGAGCATCCCCTCAATTCCTTCATCCAAGTCATTTATAAAGACGTTGAACAACGGGCCCAAGACTTCCTGCACCATCCCATTGTGCACGGTCTTTCAACAGATATGCCAGTGCTTTTATTTACTGGCTCATGTTAGAAAGGCAACACAGCCCTTGAGAGGTACTATTGTTAGCTACTGGTTGTGAACAGGATCCGTTCTGGAGGCCCGTTCGCAACATGAAAAGAGCGCAACCCGCAGTGGCGTGTCTGTGCATGCGTGGGTTGCAATTCACTGCTTCTGCGCATGCGTGTGATGTCATTTTGCGCTTCTGCGCATGCACGAGCGGCAAAACCCAGAAGTAACCCTTTCTGGTACAGCGATACCTCGGGTTACATACGCTTCAGGTTACATACACTTCAGGTTACAGACTCCGCTAACCCAGAAATAGTGCTTCAGGATGAGAACAGAAATCGTGCTCCGGCAGCGCGGAAACAGCAGGAGGCCCCATTAGCTAAAGTGGTGCTTCAGGTTAAGAACAGTTTCAGGTTAAGAACGGACCTCCGGAACGAATTAAGTACTTAACCCGGAGGTACCACTGTACTTCCGGGTCACCATGGGACATAACCTGAAAGAACGTAACATGAAGTGGACATAACATGAGGTATGACTGTACTAGCCTTGCATTTCGGATGGGTCCTGGGTTTCCAAAATTGGCTCTGAAAACCCACTAATGAACAACTGCCAGGCAGTGAGACTTTGCTACCGATGTCTCTCAAGAGCTCAGACTCTGACTGCTCTGGGCTCGGTCCTTGCAGCTGAAACTTGCATGCACTCATGTGACTCCTCCCCACATGACCTGTCTGTGATGAGAGTTTGAGCCAAAAGGGATAGGTGCCATATTCTGAAATCTGCATCTGGTCCCGTTCTTGAACATCTCCCACACCACAGCCATATTTCTCCTCCACTCCCCGTTCCTCCCCTGATCCCAGCAGTGCGCGCGCATCAAGGAGCTCGGAGCATGGAAGTTCAATATGCCAAGGGGCAAACTTCCCATCAACCCCACTGTGGGCTCTCACATCCCTCCAATGAGCCCTAAAAACTTTTAGCAGTGCAATAAAAGCTGTACCGGGACCCCTAATTAATTCCTAATCCTCGTTTCCTGGACCTCGTTCCAGGAGGGGTGGGACTTGTTAATGGGGATCTGGGTGGGGAAAGAGTCATTTTCCCTGCTCAGCTGAAGAGGATCACTGAAGCCAGCCCTGGCCAGACCCCCACCCCCAAAGGACCCCCTACGTGGCTCTCAGGGCCAGTGCAAAAGGTTGCGTCACTAAACGGTGGCTTGTCGCCCAGCTCTGGAAACACTCATTTACCTGTCCCCATTATAAATCACTTCCTGATAAACCAGAAGAGAGATTAGGATATTGGTCACTCTTCCTCCATGATGGCTTTGCAAAAGAGCCCCAAATAACCAAACCCCAAGAAGAAAAGGCGAGGAAATTTGGTATGTTTCCCCTAGGCTCATAGCTGTCCATGAAGGCGCAGGTCCATTCTGTGTCCAGGGCAGCTGTCTACCAGCTCCATCTAGTACGCAAGATGAGACCCTACCTGCCCACAGACTGTCTTGCCAGAGTGGTGCATGCTCTGGTTATCTCCCACTTGGACTACTGCAATGCGCTCTACGTGGGGCTACCTTTGAAGGTGACCCGGAAACTACAACTAATCCAGAATGCGGCAGCTAGACTGGTGACTGGGAGCAGCCGCTGAGACCATATAACACCTGTCCTGAAAGACCTACATTGGCTCCCAGTACGTTTCCGAGCACAATTCAAAGTGTTGGTGCTGGCCTTTAACGCTCCAAACGGCCTCAGTCCAGTATACCTGAAGGAGCGCCTCCACCCCCATCATTCTACCCGGACACTGAGATCCAGCGCCAAGGGCCTTCTGGCGGTTCCCTCACAGTGAGAAGTGAGGTTACAGGAAACCAGGCAGAGGGCCTTCTCAGTAGTGGCACTAACCCTGTGGAACACCCTAGCATCAGATGTCAAGGAAATAAACAGCTATCTGACTTTTAGAAGACATCTGAAGGCAGCCCTCTTAGCCCATTTGGTTGCATGCAACACTCCCCTCTTTCCAGCCTTCTTGCAATGAGTTTAAAATCCTTTACTTACAGAATGCTCCAAGGTCAGATTCATGCATTTATCCAGGCAGCAGCAAGGAGAACACAGGCAGAATACTCTGGGGTAGAAAATACAGAATATGTGCTCTAAGCTGGGAGCAAAACTTAGACACGTCTTCCTTGGTCAGTTACATGGAGAGCGAGCAGGAAGACAAGGCTTCACCTCCACCCTCATTTGGAGAGGAGGGGGCGTGGCCTAACTGAGTCTAGGAAATACATCTCTATTGTCTTAACCCTAGTTAACCCACAAAGAGATGTTCACGGGGAAGAGATAACCTTGGAAGGCAGTGGACTCTGCTTTGGTGGAGGCCCATCTGTCAGTGATTCTTTAGCTGTGAATCGGGGTCAGACTAGATGACCCCAAGGTACTAAAGCACCCATGACAGGCGGCCAAGGAACCTCTGCTTAAAAGCTTCCAATGGAGTCCCCCTTCTGAGGCAGTCCGTTCCACTCGGAAGGTAGAGGGCTCTCCTTCCCAGCTATGTCTTGCCCTCCCTCTCCACTTACTCACCAGGAGACCTCTCTTTCTTTCAGATCCTCCCCCCCCCCAACCACAGGAGAGGAAGGACCTCCAAGGAAGGTGAGCAAATTAGCCGGCTTCTCCTCGCAAGCTGCCTTTTAAATGCCCCATTACCAGGCTGCACCGCTTCATCATTTATTAATGTTTCATTAGTGTTGAAAACATCTGGTAATTAATTATGCGCTAATTATAGATTCACGGCCCTGGGCCCTGAAAGCCCGGGTGATTTATAACAGCTGACGGCTCTCCATCAGCCCCCTCCTCACGGGAAGCGCTGGTGAGTCATGTCTGCTCCCAATGAGGGCTTGAGCCTTCGCTTTGTCAGAGGCACGCAGAGCTGGTGGAGACTAAGAACCAAAGGAGAACCTGGTGGATCAGGCCCAACGGCCCGTCTAGTCCACAGAGTCCTCTTGCTGTCCTGAAGACGTTCTGCTGGCCAGAGCCCCTAGCAGGAGCAGCTAGGGGGTGAACCCACCCTGAGACCCAGGCTCCAAATATTTTCCTTAACTGCCCAAGTGGTTCTGGGTAGGAAGTGAAGGCAAGAGTCTTCTCTTTATTATTATTATTATTATTATTATTATTATTATTATTATTATTACCCAGCCAGAGCCGGGCTCAGGGTGGCTAACACCAGTAAAATTACAGTAAAAGCATAATGGGGGGGTAGGGAACCAATTTAAAATACAGGTTAAAATGCAATTTAAAATGCAGCCTCATTTTAAAATAGCTGATAAATCAAGACCATAAGGGGAGGGAAACATAAGGGTCAGACTGAGTCCAAACCAAAGGCCAGGCGGAACAGCTCTGTCTTGCAGGCCCTGCGGAAAGATATCAAGTCCCGCAGGGCCCTGGTCTCTTGGGACAGAGCGTTCCACCAAGTCGGGGCCAGAACTGAAAAGGCCCTGGCCCTAGTGGAGACCAATCTAACCTCCTTGCAACCTGGGACCTCCAAAGTATTGTCATTTGTGGTCCTTAAGGTCCTCTGCGGGACATACAAGGAGAGGCAGTCCTGTGGGTACATGGGTTCTAGGTCTTGCATTTTGTTTTCTAGAATATGGCCCTTGGAGGTAGACTGCTTCTGAACCTGGAGGCTCTCTACATCCTTTGTGGCTACTGGCCCTCATATAGACTGGCTTTGGGCTTCCATTTTCACAACCGATGAATGAAAGATGCAACCTTCGCACTCTTCCAAGGTCCTTTCTTCCCAGATACGCCTCTCCATTTCCCACCCAGAGGGGTGTCTAGTTGGGCCACAGCAGCTCATAGGATACTAGACTCCTGCATTCCAGGGGGTTGGACTAGATGACCCCGTGGGTACCTTCCAAATCTGTGATTCTTTGGAGAGGCTTCCCTTGGCCTGACACCCACAGGTCTTTCTTTAGCATATGCACCACCGGGGTGCTTCGGCGCATGCACGTGACCTCATTTTGTGCTTCTGCGCATGAGTGAGTGGCGAAACCCAGAAGTAACCCTTCCTGGTAATTCCAGGTTGCCATGGGACGTAACCTGAAAGAATGTAACATGAAGCGGACGTAACATGAGGTATGACTGTATATATGAATTTTGTTTTTCTAGCTTGATCAAAATTATTTATTATTTCATAACAGGTAGATAGTTAAGGGGACGCGGGTGGCGCTGTGGGTTAAACCACAGAGCCTAGGACTTACCGATCAGAAGGTCAGTGGTTCGAATCCCCGCGACGGGGTGAGCTCCTGTTGCTCGGTCCCTGCTCCTGCCAACCTAGCAGTTCGAAAGCACGTCAAAGTGCAAGTAGATCAATAGGTACCGCTCTGGTGGGAAGGTAAACGGCGTTTCCGTGCGCTGCTCTGGTTTGCCAGAAGTGATTTAGTCATGCTGGCCACATGACCTGGAAGCTGTACACCGGCTCCCTTGGCCAATAAAGTGAGATAAGCGCCATCGAAGTGCAAGTAGATAAATAGGTACCTCTTAATCGGGAAGGTAAACGGCATTTCTGTGCGCTGCTCTGGTTCGCCAGAAGCGGCTTAGTCCTGCTGGCCACATGACCCGGAAGCTGTACGCCGGCCCCCTTGGCCAATAAAGCGAGATGAGCGCCGCAACCCCAGAGTCATCCACGACTGGACCTAACGGTCAGGGGTCCCTTTACCTTTACCTAGATAGTTAAGAGCTTAGGCAGCTTCAGCGGTGGGCGCCTGGTGCCCCTCCAGAATTCGGCACCTGGGTGCCCCACACCCCTTGCACCCCCGGGTAAAGATGGCCCTGATCCTATGTCACAAGAAGAGGCTGCTGGATCAGACCAAAGGCACACCAAGTAAAGCATCCTGTTCCCTCAGAGGCCGGTCAGAAGCTTGTGGGAAATCTGCAAGCAGGATTCAAGCGCAAGAGCAACTTTCTCCTCCTGTGGTTTCTGGCATTCAGAAGTGTTTCTGCCTCAATAGCCCTCCATGAATTTTTCCAGTCCTCTTTTAAAGCCATCCATGTTGGTGGCCATTGCTGCCTCAAGTGGCAAGGAGTTCCACAGTTCAACTCTGCTGCTGCCTGAAGGATTTTCTTCTGTCTTCCAAGCAGAAGGACGGATTATTACAGGCCTGGACTGATAATGCGGCCGCTGTTTCGCATGGAGGTGGGGAAGTGAATTATTCAGTCAAGGGTTCCTTTGATCTTTGCACAGAGAGAACCATCTCCCCTGACGCTGCCTGTCAAAGCTGCCTCTGGCCAGATGGATAATCAACTCCCGCTCTCTTTTCCAGACCGCACCCCAAAGGAATCCTTCGCAGGCACCATCTGAGCCGGCCTGGGAGAGGGACAGGTGGGGAGAAGACATTGCTCACCCCCAAAACCCCACTCCAGGTTTCCCTGCTGCTGCTCATAGCAAGGGAGGGGCGTCATGGAATGAACTGGTCACCAGTTTATCATTTTATAATCACATTTAGATTCCACCTCGTCTTGCTGAAGGTGCAACAGTTGAGCAGCAGCATCATGCGAGTCTATAAAGTTGCAAAAGTAATATTACTCCAGGCCCAGTTTCCTTGGGATGGAGGTCATCAGAGACTGCAGTGCCTTCAGGATGCAGAATTTTATTTGCACATCTATACAATCTGAGCATAGGATTTTTATTTTATTTTCAAATGGGTTTATTTGATTTTCCATATTAACATTTACATTCACACCACAAGATACTACATAAGAACAAGATTCCCAAAAATCTCCTGGACTTCTCTTTGTGAGTCCTTTCCTTCTGCATCTTTGATAATGATCCAGATTGTTATATCTCCACAATGTCCGTAGTTCTTTGTTACGTTACAAGTGTGATTGCAATGCCACTAATGGTTTTAACTCTTTGCAATGGTTTTTAAGATCAATGGGGAGGTGAAGCTCATGTCTTGTTCCTCTAGGGAGGGGCGAATGAAGGCGTTGTGACACCTGGGGCAACAAACCGCAATGTGTGGAGCATGTGCGGCCTCACTACGTATGCCGCATGCGCCGCACATAGCAATGCTGCACATGCGCCGTACATAGCGGTTTGCTGGTGCTGGCGCCCCAGCACCATACGGACAGTGCCAGGATCCTCCGTTTGCGGCTGTAGTGGTGACAGAGGGATCCCACCGCCGTCCATATGGCGCTTGAGTGGCGTCGCCGGCAAACCGCTATGTACAGTGCATGCGTGCGACGCCGCACACGCGCTGTACATAGCAGTTTGCTGCCAGCGCCAGGATCCTCTGCTCGCTGGCTGCGGGATCCTCCACCTGCGGCTGCAGTGGCACAATGGCTGCTTGCGCTTCCGCCAGCCCCCGCAGGGTGCCTTCTTGTCACACACCCCAGACATGGCACCCCGGGCGCATTGCCCTCCCCACCCCACCCCGTTGCGACGCCACTGCCTCTAGACCAGGGTTTCCCAAAAGCGAGTCTCCTGCTGCAGTTAGACTACAACTCCCATCATCCCTAGCTAGCAGGAGCATTGGTCAGAGATGATGGGGATTGTAGTCCAAAAGGAGATGGAGACCCAAGGAACCCTGGTCTAGACCAAAAAGATGCAGTCGCATGAGGCTACTGGTCCTTTCGTGGAGAAAATCTGCTAGCACTTTGTCGAGGTTGCCACACGAGGGCACATGTGAGCATATTCCAGCCTTCCTTAGGTTTTCCCGTGGGGCAGCGGGGTTTTAGATTTTATTTTATTTTATTTATTTTTTATTGCATCTTTGAAAATTACAGAGAGAAAATAAATTAAAAGTTACACGCAAATACACAAAAAGAAAAGAAGAAGAAAGAGAGAAAAAGAATAAAGCAAAGAATACAAAAAAGATACACACAATTGTTCAAAGGATACAAACCGTCATTTGAATATTCTATACAAAAGGCTCCCAGAAAGGAATTACATTAATATTTCTTCTTCTCCTTCTTTCCTTTACAATCACTTTCTTTCTGTTCCACTAAACTTGCTTGAATCCTTGATATGTTAATTGACTTCCCTCTATCTCTTTGCGGCTTCAGCACTTCTCATTAGTTACCAATAATCTGTATTCCTTTATTCAAATCAGTCCCCCCCCCCATTATGTCTCTGAAATTAATCTAAGCACAACCAAGTATTATTTTTGGAACCATATTTAGTCCGATACTTTGCTTTCTGCTCCCCAAGTCCCTGGGGAATAGAGGAATCTCCGGGGGACCTTTGAAGATCATCTTTGCTTGTGAGCAGAGAGAGATCGGGGGATCTCCAACTCCAATGTCTGCAGCCTTATGCCAGGGCAAATGAGAATTGGAGAGCTGGAAGGGACCACAGAGCTCAACTAGTCCACCCCCTGCAATGCAGGAATCTTTTGCCCAATGTGGGATTCGAACCCACGACCCTGAGATGTTTTACCAAGTGTGGGGTAAGGTTATTACATGGCTCCCCAAATCAACACAGACTGTGGAAACTTCACACTGGACTTCCAGCATCTGGCATTGTGTGCCTCCCCATTCTTCCTCCAGACTCTGGGTCCTTGGTTTCCAAATGAGATGCAAAAGCTGCTCTCACCAGAAAAGAGATTTGGGGAGCCATGGCATCAGCTGGTGTTGCTCCACTGTGCTCCATTAAGTCCAGGGTCAACGCAGCCATCTACCAGGAGATTTTGGAGCACTTCATGCTTCCTTCCGCAGACGAGCTTTATGGGGATGCTGACTTCATTTTTCAGCAGGACTCTTCGGCCCCTGCCCACACTGCCAAAAGTACCAAAACCTGGTTCAATGCCCATAGGATTACTGTGCTTGATCGGCAGCAGTCTGATTGGTCTGCAGGAGCCACCCAATCCAGCTCCAGGTGGAAGTGAATCCGCAACCTGATTGGCCTACAGGAGAATGCCGGAATTAGCCAATCTCGTGGGGCCCATTGTGTAAATTATGTATATAAAGCAGACATTCTGGGGGAACTTCATACCTCCTCACCACTATGAGCTGAGTAAAGAGCATGAAATCCGCTCTCGACTCCGAGGATATTTCAGCCATCTAGGCTGGCGGCCATTGCCGCCTCCTGTGGCAGGGAGTTCCGTAGTTTATGAGAGTGAGCTGATTTGCAGGGCTGGTGTCAGTGCTGGATGGAAGGAGGGCAGTGCTGGTGTGGGGATGCTTTGCAAGCCCTGACCATCAGCTCTGGGTTTGCAGAGAGTGGAGCTTCTGTCCACCTGGCTTGAGATCGAATCCCGCAGGCCCGGCAAGAGTATTGTTAGCCCAGAAATGGAAGCAAGAAGAAATTCCGACGAAAGAAGAATGGCAGACGAAATTAATGGACTATGCAGAATTGGATAAAATGACAGGAAGGATTCAAAACCTGCGGGACAAGAGATTCACAGAAGATTGGAAGAAGTATATGAACTATTTGAAGAGCAATTGTTACCAACAAATTACGCTAGTAGGACTACAATAAGTTTTGTAAGGAGAAATATAAGAAGTGTTACAAAGTAGATAAAGAATGGAGATATTGGTTATGAGTTTTAAATGTAATAAAAAAGGAAGAAATGTAGACTAAGAAATTAGATTGGAAAATTTTCAGACAGGACTGATGGAAGTTAAAAAAAATTGAATAAGATGTAAAAGTATGTTTAATTACTGTTGAAAATGGTATGTTTATTGCAGGAATTTATGTATAGGTTGGGGGGTTGCCCCTCCAGCAGATATCATGCACATGCAGCCCACTACCAAAACCAGCACGATCACTTTTGTGACTTTTGTGATTTGTCCCCGCAAAACATTTCATGACAGTTTCTTCCTATCTATTCAAAGGGCCTCTGCTGCACAATACCAAATGTATGAATTCACTGATCAATGTATCTATGTACTGGCTCACTGGGAACACTTCAGAAATTCATATAGACAGGTGAGCTCAGCTCCTCAGCAGCCCCTCTACCTAAGTGATAATCCCTGGCATCCTGATACCTGAGTGCCAGACAGGTAGCCATTCCAGAAATAGCAAACCTAGATGAAGACACAAAAGGGTGTGATAAACTTGGCTGGGAAACAGGGAAATGTAAAGATCTCTTTTGTTCCACTTGATGGGTGTTTGGTGGAGGGCAAGGGGAACCGTGGGGCAGGGTCCAGGATGCTCAGATTACGGCCACCAGACCTCCCCTTTCATGATGTAACCATGATGTATGAGTGATGTAGTTTGGGGGGGTGTAACATGGGGATAAGTAGCTAATAAAAGTTTTGGTTCTCTTTTGTTCTGGGCTTCCATCTTGTTCCACCTTGTGGCAGGTGGGAGTCCTGTTGCGAGGGTCTTCAATAAAGACCAAGCCTACTGGCTGCTGTTTTGCTCTGGTATTCCTGGCTGGTCACCTTATTTTTTGTCCAAGGGAACCCTCGGATTTCTCTGTTAACATGTTAAAACTCCATCTCTAAAGCTTTATCCAGACTCCTCCAACAGTCTCCTGGGTTCCTTGGCAGGTGCTTTGCTTGCTCGATGCGGATAAAATTCTGCATGCTGCCGATACAACAATAAAAGCTTCAGAAGCTGAGAGAATAAAAATAAGGAATGGGACGTTCCTGTATTTTAATCAGCAGGAAAACAGCCCAGAGTTCAGCAAAGTGGCAGAGATTCCTTGCAGTCTTTAGCACCCTCTTGTGGACATATTTGGTAGTGATCCACAGTACAGCAACATACACTCGGGGTCGTGTTAGGTGTTGGGGTGCCAGAGCTTTGTGGATGCAAGGCTAATCCTTAGAATTAGTAAAAATTAAGAATGAATCAATGTTTGATTAAACCATGCCAATCACAGAAACTCCAGGGTTTAGCTTTTGCAAAAATAAAAAAAAAAAGCTAAAGCAATTCTAGGCTGCATCAACAGAAGTCTAGTGTCCAGATCAAGGGAAGGAATAGTGCCACTCTATTCTGCTTTGGTCAGACCACACCTGGAGTCCTGTGTCCAGTTCTGGGCACCACAATTTAAGAAGGATGTTGACAAGCAGAGAGGTGTGCAGAAGAGGGCAAAAAAGATGGTCAAAGGTCTGGAAACCAAGCCTGATGAGGAGTGGTTGAAGGAGCTGGGTCTGTTTAGCCTGGAGAAGAGGAGGATGAGAGAAGATAGGATGTTGTTGTTGTTTAGTTGTTTAGTCGTGTCCGCCTCTTCGTGACCCCCTGGACCAGAGCACGCCAGGCACTCCTGTCTTCCACTGCCTCCCGCAATTTGGTCAAACTCATGCTGGTTGCTTCGAGAACACTGTCCCACCATCTCGTCCTCTGTCATCCCCTTCTCCTTGTGCCCTCCATCTTTCCCAGCATCAGGGTCTTTTCCAGGGAGTCTTCTCTTCTCATGAGGTGGCCAAAGTATTGGAGCCTCAGCTTCAGGATCTGTCCTTCCAATGAGCACTCAGGGCTGATTTCCTTCAGAATGGATCGGTTTGACCTTTTGCAGTCCATGGGACTCTCCAGAGTCTCCTCCAGCACCAGAATTCAAAAGCATCAATTCTTCGGCGATCAGCCTTCTTTATGGTCCACCTCTCACTTCCATACATCACTACAGGGAAAACCATGGCTTTAACTATACAGACCTTTGTTGGCAAGGTGATGTCTCTGCTTTTTAAGATGCTGTCTAGGTTTGTCATTGCTTTTCTCCCAAGAAGCAGGCGTCTTTTAATTTTGTGACTGCTGTCACCATCTGCAGTGATCATGGAGCCCAAGAAAGTAAAATCTCTCACTGCCTCCATTGCTTCCCCTTCTATTTGCCAGGAGGTGATGGGACCAGTGGCCATGATCTTCGTTTTTTTGATGTTGAGCTTCAGACCATATTTTGCGCTCTCTTCTTTCGCCCTCATTAAAACGTTCTTTAATTCCTCCTCACTTTCTGCCATCAAGGTTGTGTCATCTGCATATCTGAGGTTGTTGATATTTCTTCTGGCAATCTTAATTCCTCAAATATCTTCTGGAGCCTTAGGAATGGTGGAAAGCATGGGCCGTCAGTCCTGGCAATTGCTCCATCAGGGCAAGACCTACTGGGAAGTGTTGCTGAGTTGTCTGTTTGCTTCCTTGAAAAAAGAGTGAACTTCACTGACAATGGGGTTGGACTAGATGGCCTTTGGGAGTCCCTTCCAACTTCGTGATTTTATGATTTTATGATTCTTGCCTGTCAAAATAATTCTGGATCTTGTGGGTCGTCTTTGCTGTGATCTCGGTCTCCCTCCCACTTCATGCTCTCTGCATCTCTGATAAGCACCCCTTCCTCCTCCTCCTCCTTCATCCAAGTCATTTACTGAGACCTTGGAGCAGCTTGGGTCCTTGGGAAGATGCTCTGAGCCTCCTTTTGAGCCCTCCTTGACGCAGAAACGTCACCCACTGGGTGCAGAAGTTCAGCCAGCTCCAAATCCATCTAAACTTGTCGCAGCCAAATTAAATAAGCCCCCGCTGTTCTCTTTATAGCTTGAAGAAATGTCTACATTTGGAAAATGTGCTGTTTATTGTTACGGTTAATGCATTCTTACCCCTCATTCTTCAGCTGACAAAGCAGCCAGAACAGCTTTCATGAGAAAAACAGTTAACAAATCATTAAAATAGTAAAAAGTGTCTAGTTTGCTTGTTTTCTTTTTTAAGCAGTCTATTTAAAGAGGTGGTGGTTGGTTGCTGCTGCCGCCGCCATCCAAAACCGGTTCTCAAAGCCTCGCTATGTCCCGTTTTGAAAATTGTACATTATTTTGGAGGTGGGGGAGAGATAAGGCTGCAATCCTAACCTCGGTTACCTGGGATTTAGCCCCACTGAATTCAGTAGGACTTGCTTCTGACTAGACATGACTAGGATTGCACAGTCTGTAAATCTTTTTCTGAACCAACAGGTCGCTGCAGAAATAAAATTTTAAAAATGGTCCCACTGTGGATCATGCAAGAAACGACCAGCAGAGGGCAGCATAAGCCAGTACTCCAGACCCTCTGAGCTGGAAAAAGGAAAGAAAACCCTGAGATTTCGCCTTTTTTATGATTTAAGGGAAGGTTAAACCCTTTCCTTTCTGAAAACAAGGTTCTTAATCTGCCTCCATGAATGAGAGGATGATGTGGATGTGAGACCAGAGAAGCTTACACAAATATACATTTTAAAGACATCAGCAGAAGGCCAGTAACTGCATTTTCAGTTTTTGAACGATATGAGCATCAATGAAAAATCACATTATGCATAAATGAATGTTGGGGGGGGAGAGAAATATGCAAGGAAGAGTCTATGCAAGGAACGATTATATTGATTGTGCAACTTAAACTTTTTAACTCTGCGCAGAAGAGCAATAAGCAAATTGAAGTGAAGTGCAACTTAACCTTCTCTGAATTCTACAGGGCACCACCTACATTATTCCAGGCCTCTAGTTCAGTGTTTCCCAACCTTTTTTGGGCAAAGGCACACTTGTTTGATGAAAAAAATCTCGCGGCAAACCACCATTACAGCCCCGTGACGTCAGCGCGCAGCGTCACGCCGGGAGGGACGCACGAAAGTGGAAGATTTCAATTTTTCCCCTCCCCCTTGCCGGGGAACCTCCAAGCTTTGGGGGTGGGGGGGAGGAGGCAGCAAAGCGAGGGACTGAGGGACCCTAACCCTAACCCTAACCCTCACCGATCACCCGGGAAAGCATGCGAACGAGGAGCCCCCGTGTCCTGCTCCCGGCAGCGGACGGCACAAAGCGAGGAGGCCTGGACAAGGCAGCACGCTCGCCGCTCTCGCTGCATCGGGGCTTTTCTCCTCCAGGCCGCTTTCGAAGTCCCCTTCTCCGCTCCCAAGAGCCGGAGCCGCTGCTTCCAGGCCCTGTCCGAGCCCCGACTTGTGGCCTCACTTCGAGGAGCGCCTGTTGCTGGGGACGGGGCTGCATCCCCCTCAGCCGCCGCCTCGCTTCCTTCCAGGAGACCCGACGGCTCCCCCTCTCCCGCTCGCCCTCCTGCGCCCGCCCGGCTCGGCCCTACCTGGGCGCCTCCAAGCCCGGCCGGCTCCGCGTCGCGCTCCACGCCGGGCAGCTGCAGCGGGGGCGCGCGGCGGCCCGGCTGAGCGCGCCCCGGAGCCGCCGCGCCGTCGCTCGCGAGTCCCTCCGAGAGCCCTCGGGACTGACTCCGGAGTCGCGAGGCGGCGCGTCGCCCAGGGAAGGGGCGGCTTCCCACAAGTCCTCCGGGAAGCAAACGCCCTCGCCCGCCTCCCTCCAGGCAACATCTCGCGGCACACTAGTGTGCCGCGGAACACCGGTTGGGAAACACTGCTCTAGTTAAAGCTTCCTACATTATTCCAGCTGCCCCCAACTACATGAAATTCCAAGGATTTGGGCTCTGGTGGTCTTAGGTGTATGCTGCTAGAGATCAGTCCAGGATACAGGAGCCAGGAAAATCCAAAAGGAAAATGAGTCCAAGCAATGCTATTAAAAAAGAAAAGAGGTGCCAGAACTCAGCATGAACACCGCCTTGTTTTCTTATAATTGCAATGGTGCCCACCTGAGAGCTGTCAGAACTGAGTCCCAGTGAGTTCTGGCTGGGGGGAGAAGCCCTGAGTCCAGGTAAGAATTAAATAAGCGTTTAAAAATAAAACAGGGAAGCCCAACCCCACCCAGGAACAAAAGTATGTACATGTCTGTCTAACTGTCTTCAAAGCTGCCCATCAGCTGAATCTCAAGAAAACACAAATTCTGCATAGCAATGACAAGGGATGGTTTTGATAAGTGAGAACTCTCAACTAACCTCCAAACAAGGAACAAAGATTTAAAATTATTTCAGAACCTTGGAACTGTAGAGTTGGAAGGGAATCTCAGCTGAAGCGTCCATGTGGTCATCCAAGCTCTGGCTAAATCATTGCATACCATGAGAATGGAATCTATAATCAAACTTTTCTTTTCTTTTTCTGTGTGTGTTCCAGAGAAGGGGAAAGTTGCAGCGCCAAGAGACGTTAGAAAAAGCTGCTTCTGTGGGGGGTGGGGGGAATGAAGCTAATATATAATCCAGGGTGGAAAAAACGCTGCAACTCTTCTCTATTCCCCAACATCTCAGAAATATTGTTTCTGATTACTATATTCTTCCTCCCTGCCCCACCCATTTTGCTCACACCTAAAATTAGTTCTGTATTGGTCAATGGCAGGTCACGGGGAAAAACCGCTTTCCATTCTTAGATTGCAAAGGGCTGGACTAGATGACTCTTAGGGACCCTTCCAACTCTCCAATTAAGTGATTTTATTATCGCTTATGGGGCTGACAAGGGATGCGGGTGGTGCTGTGGTCTAAACCACTGAGCCTAGGGCTTACCGATCGGAAGGTCGGCGGTTCGAATCCCCGTGACGGGGTGAGCTCCCGTTGCTCGGTCCCTGCTCCTGCCAACCTAGCAGTTCGAAAGCACATCAAAGTGCAAGTAGATAAATAGGTACCACTCTGGCGGAAAGGTAAATGGCATTTTCATGCGCTGCTCTGGTTCTCCGGCCGCGGCTTAGTCATGCTGGCCACATGACCCAGAAGCTGTATGCCAGCTCCCTCGGCCAATAAAGTGAGATGAGCGCCGCAACCCCAGAGTCGTCCCTGACTGGACCTAATGGTCAGGGGTCCCTTTACCTTTACCTTTATGGGGCTGACAAAATCCCAAGCATTATTTGGGTGCAGGGAGGCTCACGATGCCCCTCCAGCCCCTCCGAACCACATTTCTTCACTCTGCTGCATCATCTGCCTTGTCAGGATTTATGCCCGGCAGACAGACATTCTTGCCCATCCTGAGTTTCCTGGCAGATGCTTTCTTCCATACCAGTGGCAGCCAGGTTTGCAGAATCACCTTCGACTAACTCTGAAGCAGCTGTCTTATTTGAGAGGGTTTCTGAAGCTTGTTTTGCAGAGCTGAATATCAGCACAGGCAGAATTCCTCATCCACCCCCTCCCCTCTCTGCAGACCTAGACTAAACTTGTGCTGCCCTCTGCTGGCTATGCTTGGTGCTGCAAAAACAGGCTCCCAATTTTGTGCAGCTTCAAGTCAGGTGCAGAATTTTAAACATTTCAGTTCAAAGACTGCTCTAGGGTTTGTGGGGGGTTTTATACAGTACTGGATTTTTAGATTTCGTTTTTCAATCTCTTCTTGCCCCAGGCATGATCTAACCTAACGAAGCCCAGAAAGCATCTACTCCAAGCCATCATTAGACCATTGAAAGATAGTAAGGTAAAGGTACCCCTGCCCGTACGGGCCAGTCGTGTCCGACTCTAGGGTTGCGTGCTCATCTTGCTCTAGAGGCCGGGAGCCGGCGCCATCCAAAGACACTTCTGGGTCACGTGGCCAGCGTGATGAAGCTGCAGCTGGCGAGCCAGCACCAGCGCAGCACACGGAAACGCTGTTTACCTTCCCGCTATAAAGCGGTACCTATTTATCTACTTGCACTTTGACATGCTTTCGAACTGCTAGGTGGGCAGGAGCTGGGACCGAACGATGGGAGCTCACCCTGTCGCGGGGATTCAAACCGCCGACCTTACGATCAGCAAGTCCTAGGCACTGAGGTTTTACGCACAGCGCCACCCGAAAGATATAAACAGGAATTTTTCCTGTTTCACCAACACTCTTCTCTCTGCCCCCCCCTTCTGCTTTTTATTCATTTTTTGCTTAATATCCAGCACCATAGGCTTTCCTATTGCTTTTCATTTCTCGCTGGACTTTCCACAGGGCTCAGGGCATGCGAGAAAAGCCTGATAAGGAAAAACAAGAGTCACATGGATGGCTTTAAAAGAGGACTGCACAAAGGCAAGGAGGTCAAGGCAATTGGAGGCTACTAGCCGTGACTGCTATGCAGATACAGTAAATCAGGGGTCAGCAAACTTTTTCAGCAGGGGACCGGTCCACTGTCCCTCAGATCTTGTGGGGGGGGTGGACTATTTTTCAGGGGGGGGGAATGAATTCCTATGCCCCACAAATAACCCAGAGATGCATTTAAAATAATAGCATACATTCTACTCTTGTAAAAACACGCTGATTCCTGGACTGTCTGCGGGCCGGACTGAGAAGGCGATAGGGCCGGATCCGCCCCCCGGGCCTTAGTTTGCCTACCAATGCAGTACAGTGGATGCTCGGGGTTGCAAACGTGATCCGTGCTTGAGGCACATTCGCAACCTGCAGCGTTTGCAACCCGCAGCACCACTTCTGCACACGCGCGGGTTGCAATTCGGTGCTTCTGCACATGCGCAAAGCGCGATTTAGCACTTCTGTGCATGCACCAGCACCGAAACCTGGAAGTAACCCGTTCTGGTACTTCTGGGTTTTGGCACGTCCATAACCCGGAAATGTGCAACCTGAAGCGTCTGTAATCCAAGGTATGACTGTAAATGCTTCTGAATCTCAGTTGCTGGAAACCACAGGAGCTGAATCCTGCTTGCAGGTTTCCCATAATGGGCATCCGATTGGCCACAGTGGGAACAGGATGCTGGACTAAATGGGCCATTGGCTGGATCCAGCAGGCTCTTATGCATATTTCACCAACAGCAGCAAGAATCCTGGGAACTGTAGTTTTCCCCTTGCAGAGCTGCAGTTCCCAGCATCCTTGATAAACTGCTTTCCAAGATTACTGGGGGAGATATACTTTAAAATAGATTATATATCCGCATTCCTTGGCCCAGGTCCAACTTGAGTTAAAGATGCCTAAATCCAGTGGGGTTTTTTCTGGGGGGACACAGGGATGTGCATACCCCTGAACATTTTGTGAATCTTAGTTTGGCTTCATTGAGGGTCAGTATTTCAATATAAGTAGCAAATTTGTTTATTTATTTTTTTAGAAAAAAGCACTGCCTATGTCCCACTGACAGTGAGAGATTTTACTTTTCATGATCACTGCAGATGACAGCAGTCACAAAATTAAAAGACGCCTGCTTCTTGGGAAAAAAGCAATGACAAACCTAGACAGCATCTTCAAAAGCAGAGACATCACCTTGCCGACAAAGGTCCGTATAGTTCAAGCTATGGTTTTCCCAGGAGTGATGTATGGAAGTGAGAGCTGGACCATAAAGAAGGCTGATCGCCGAAGAATCAGTGCTTTTGAATTCTGGTGCTGGAGGAGACTCTTGAGAGTCCCATGGACTGCAAGAAGATCAAACCTCTCCATTATGAAGGAAATCAGCCCTGAGTGCTCACTGGAAGGACAGATCCTGAAGCTGAGGCTCCAAGACTTTGGCCACCTCATGAGAAGAGAAGACTCCCTGGAAAAGACCCTGATGTTGGGAAAGATGGAGGGCACAAGGAGAAGGGGACGACAGAGGACGAGATGGCTGGACAGTGTTCTCGAAGCTACCAGCATGAGTTTGACCTAAATGCAGGAGGCAGTGGAAGACAGGAGTGCCTGGCGTGCTCTGGTCCAGGGGGTCACGGAGAGTCGGACATGACTAAACAACAACAAATGTCCCACTGAAATCAATTGAGCCGATGGCGTAAGTTTCATTTTAACTTGTTGTTGCATTGATTTCGATGAGACCACGTTTGGCTGGCTCGAAGCCGAGAAGATTTACTGAGGCTTGCACTTTCAAGGCAGATGGGAGAGAATCTCTTCTGCGTATTCTGCAAGGACCTTGGACCATCTCTCCCCAGACAAGCAGCAACTTATCCAGAGGGCCTTCTCTACCCCCCCCCCCCACGTTCAAAGAAGGATGGTCAGAATCTCTCTCTCTGTCGGGACTGACTCTCCAGGACAAGCCTAATGCTGATTATTTTATAATGGGTGGGAAAGCAAGATTTATGGCTGTACAGAGACACATGGTGCAGAGAGAAATGGAAGCATGTTTTACTGTCTTGTTTATGACTCTTTAAATCAGAGACTCAAATGGAAGTCTCAGGCTGCAAAGCTTATCCTATTGCATAATATTTGTCATTGTGAGTTTGACCATCTTGGCGGCTTTGTTTGTAAGATTTGGCCTCTGCGTTCCAGATGCTCAGGATCACTAATGCAGAGGTTGCTGTCGTGCCCCAATCCGCTTGCAAGTTTCCCACATTGGGCACCTGGTTGGCCACTGCAAGGAAGAGACCGCAAGGCTAGATGGGACCCCTTTTGGCCAGATCCAGGGCTGCCAGATCCAGGGCTAACATATGAGAGTGCTGGAGGTGAAATAGTTAAACCAGTTACCCAATCAGAACCCAGGGGGTGGAGTCAGAGGGACTATAAAACCAGCTCTGGGAGGGGCGAAAGGGGAGTTCATTGGGAGTTGGGTGGTTGGTTGGAGTGGGATAGAGTCTGTGGGGAGGTTGAGTTAGGTAAAGGTAAAGGTAAAGGGACCCCTGACCATTAGGTCCAGTCATGGCCGACTCTGGGGTTGCGGTGCTCATCTCGCTTTATTGGCCGAGGGAGCCGGCGCACAGCTTCCGGGTCATGTGGTCAGCATGACTAAGCCGCTTCTGGCAAACCAGAGCAGCGCACGGAAACACTGTTTCCCTTCCCGCCAGAGGAAGTATTTATCTACTTGCACTTTGACATGCTTTCGAACTGCTAGGTTGGCAGGAGCTGGGACCGAGCAACGGGAGCTCACCCCATCGCGGGGATTCAAACCACCGAAGTTCTGATCAGCAAGTCCTAGGCTCTGTGCTTTAACCCACAGCGACACCCGCATCCCCGGTTGAGTTAGTGTGGCGAAATAAGTTGAGTCAGGAACAGTTAGGAGCTAGGAAGTCAAGTAAATATCTGAGAGGTGGTCTAGTGAGTGAGAGCAGGTAGCGGAAGTTATAGGTCTGGATAGGCACCCCATGATTGTAATGGACCGATACCGTTTATGAAACAATGTGCTTGTTAAACTGCAATAAATAAACTGGACTCAGTATTGCACCAGGTAGGGTCTGGGTGGTGGCAGCGAGAAATCAAGTGGTGGCACAGGGCTCAATGGACGGTGAAACGTCCGGGGACCCTGCGTGATCGCCACAGCACATCCCCCAAAAGTTTTTGATTTGAGTTTCTACTGAAATGAGGCTGCATTTTAATGTTGTACTTTAATCTTGTTTTTAAGTTGTATTTTAATCAGTTGTTTTTATACCTGGTGTTAGCCGCCCTGAGCTCGGTCTTGGCTGGGGAGGGCAGGGTATAAATTAAATTGATGATGATGATGATGATGATGATGATGATGATGATGATGATTCTCATTTTGGGGACAGAGCAAAAGAATGTAAATGTTCCTTGATTGCTGGGGATCTCTCCCCTGCCTTTGGAATGTGATACCCATCAGAGCTGGGAGGACAAAACTCTCCTGTTTGCTTTCCTCGCAAAAGGTTGCCAGGTCAATCTCCAACATCTCTGTATGAGTCACCTTCCTATGTTCTTCTTGTTGACCTTTGTGAAGCCTTTTTTCAGGTTGTAATAAAAAGTCCTGGCTGCTGGATCCGGCCAAGGGACCCACCTAGTCCAGTGTTTTTGCTCTTGCCGTGGCCAACCAGTTGAGTCTGGACGCCTGCAGGCAGGAGGCTGCTGGCACCCTTTTCATTCCCCCGCCCCATGGAAAATCCAGCAAGGATAATTGATATTTCCACAGACACGGGAAAGTGGGGCTATTTATAGCTTTGAAAAACCTGAAAATACCAACATGTCAAGTTCCGGAAATTAGAAAAGTGATTCAAAATTAAAAATACCATTTGCAACCCAATGGCCCGCCCTGGTGTGTGGATGGCCAAGCCCTTCTCAGCTTTTGCTTCCTCCGTTGACTCCAGAAGTCTCATTAATTGAAGAACATAAGGAGAGGCTACTGGATCAGGCCAATGGCTCACTTAGTCCAGCGTCCTGTTTACACAGGGTCCAACCAGATGCCCTAAGGGGAAACCCACGAGCAGGATTCGAACACAGGAGCAACGCTCCCCTCTGCAGTTTCCAGCGACTGGTATTCCAAAACATTTCTGCCTCCAGCTGTGAAGGCCAAACATAACCATCATGGCTCAGAGCCATGGACAGCTCTCCCCTCCATGAATTTGTCCAATTCCCTGCAAATGATGCATTCTAAGTGTGTTGTAAAGTGCATTATAGAAATGTGACACTAGATGGCAATGGTGAGCTATGGCAAATTCAATATATTTGTCAAAAACATTTTTTAAAAACAAACAAACAAAAACATTTTCACAACGTTTTTTATATATGTCTAGATTCCACCCTAGTGTTGTGAGGGAGGGAGAAAAGCTGTTCTCTATTCGTTTTCTCCATGCCATGATTTAAGTCAGACTTCCCCAACCCGGTGCCCTTGGGATAATGATAAAAATAATAAATGTTTATTTATACCCTGCCCTTTCCGGTTCAAACACCGGGCTCAGGGCGGTTAACAGCAAATTTAAAACACTTTAAAACGCTTAATTATAAAAAAGCAGCATAAAATACAGTATAAAAACATGAATAACAATAAAATTAAAAAATCAAAAATCAATTAGCTAATCCCCAGGGCTAGCTGGCTGAATTGGTCCTACTTGGGCCAGCGAGGAGGCCAGGGGAGAATTAGCTGTGGGGTCTCAGGGCGAGTGATCTTCAAAAAAGGGGAGGGAAGGAAGGGGAATAAAAGATCAGGCCGAATTCAAATTAAAGGCCAGGCGGAATAGCTCTGTCATACAGGCCCGATGGAAGGGGGTTAAATCCTGCAGGGCCCTGGTCTCATGGGACAGAGCATTCCACCAGGTTGGAGCCATCACTGAGAAGGCCCTGGCCCTGGATAATCTGACTTCCTTAGGGCCCGGGACCTCTAAACTATGGTTATTCATGGACCTTAAAGTCCTCTGCGGGGCAAACCAGGAGAGACAGTCCCATAAATATGAGGGCCCTAAGCCACAAAGGGCTTTAAAGGTCAAGACCAGCACCTTAAACCTGAACCGATACTCCACCGGGAGCCAGTGCAACTGGTAAAGCACTGTGTGAATATGCTCCCATGGCAGCGACCCCGTGAGGAGCCTCGCTGCAGCATTCTGCACCCGCTGGAGTTTCTGGGACAGCTTCAAGGGCAGCCCTGCGTAGAGAGAATTACAGCAGTCAAGCCTGGAGGTGACAGTCGCATGGATCACTGTGGCCAGATCGGGGATGCGCTGGACTACAACTCCCACCAGTCCCCAGCTACCACAGTGGCTTGATGGGAACTGTAGTCCAAAATATAGATAGCACCAGGTTGGGGAAGAAGGCTCTCCTGCCTGTATCATTCCTTCCCCGGTGGATTTAAGGACTGTAGCCTGACTTGGGTTGAAGGTTCTCAACGGCTGTCCTAATTTTGGGGTCTCTTCAATGGAGACAAAGTGAAGGGCTTCAATTTCCAATTACCTTACAATTAGATCAAACTTGGGGAGATGGGGCTGCTTGCTCCACTGAGTCTAAGGTCTGCTAATAAACCAAGAGAAGAAAATGGAATCAGAGATGTTCTCCTGCGCAATCCCATTGGAAGAGAAGAAGGACTGGCAAGGAAAGCCCAGGGTCGCTTCGGAGAGCTGGGCCATTGCGCAGAGGGCTTGTGCAGGAGAAGAGCCCCCTCACACCCGTGGAAATGCGTCTTAGGCATAGCTGTCAACCGTCCCTTATTTGGCGGGACACTCCCTTATCCCAGCGCTGTTTCCCACTGCTGTCCCTTATTGATGATGTCCCTTAAATTTCCCGGGTTTCACGCTCGCCCGGCTCGGGAGGGAAGCAGCGGCTCGGGGTCCTCCGCCTCGAGAGAGCGCGTGCACACGAGCTGCCGTCTCCGTCTCTCCCTCTTCCCCCTCAGGGGCACGTCGTGAGGAGACGGGGGGCGGCGGGCAGGCAGGCAGCCCCTCTCTTGCGAGACTTCCGCCGCGCTGCCAGGGGAAGCCAGAGGCGGCGGTGGCAGCTGAGGAGGCGGCCTGCGGGAGGAGGAAGAGGAAGGGATGGGGAGGGACACAGAAGGGCAGTGCTTCAGCGGTCGCTGCAGCGCCGCAACCACCTCATGCTGGGCTCGCGGGTGGCATGGGTGAGTCTCTCTCTCTCCCTCCCCCCCTCCTGCGGGGAAGGGCCAATGGAACGCCTCGCACCAGGACGACTGCAGCCCCGACGTGCTGCTTAACATACCCTGCAACCAGTGCAGCATCTTAATGTCGTGATTTCCCCCTCTGCATCCCTTTCATAACTCTATTTTTATAAATCATCTGTCCATCCATAGTTCAAATTTTTACTACAAGTTTTCTGTCAATCCTACCAATGTATGTAACTCTTTACAATAGCTTTTCAACTAAATTATAAACTTTCTCCATTCTTCATTAAAGAGGTCCTCTTCCTGGTTTCTAATTCTGCCTGCAAGCTTTGCCATCTCGACGTCGTTCATCAGTTTTGTCTGCCCCTCTCCTTTGGTCGGAGTTGTAGACCCTTAGGATCATCTAGTCCAACCCCCTGCAAAACACAGTCAGTCGCAGCCAAAGCAGCCTGGTTCCATCAGTGGCGGATTTCTGTATAAGCTAAGCCAAAATCCCTTATTTTGGCTGCTGGTCCCTTATTTTCAGGGCTGCTTGTCCCTTATTTTCATATCTGTAAGTTGACAGCTATGGTCTCGGGGCGCAAGTCGGGAGAAGGCGGCCAGTCACCCGTCCGGGCTCCCCTCTAGCTACCCAGCCAGTTGGGTAGACAGCGCAGCGTTGCGCAGCGCAACGCGCCCGGAGAGCCGCCGCCGCTCGCCCCGCGGGGACTGGCCGTCCCTCCTCCGCCAGACACGCCGCCTTCGCCCGCCCGGATTGGCCGCGCCGGCGGCGGCAGCGCGGGGCGGGACGGCGCGGGCGAGCGAGCCAGCCAGCCGGAGGCAGCCGAGCCGAGACACCGGCACCCTCCGCCGGCCGGCCGGAGGCAGCAGAGCGCGGGCAGCCGCGGCCAACATGCGCCCCTAGCAGCCCCGGGACCGCGGAGGAGGACGAGGTAAGGCCCGCGGCGACGGGAACGGGAACCTCTCCAAACGCGCGTCGCATTCCCCGGCTGCGCTTTCTCCTCCCAGACAGCCAGACAGCCATCCTTCCTTCCGCCCCCCATTCCCAAGGAAAAGCCCCCACTCCATCCTAAGGGAGGCCCCCAGTCTGAAAGTTATGTCCAAATGCCCCCCCCCGGTCCGGAGGCAGAGACATTGCGAGCCGCCTCCTCCCGGGGAAAAACAACCAACTTTCCACTGCTTATTTACTGCCGCGTGTCCGCGCCAAGAGACGGGCTGATATCCTCCCGGAGACGCAGGACTTTTCAAGCCAGCCCCCCGTCCCGTCCCGGAGAGAGATGCCCCCTCCCGTAGCGGGCTCCTTCCCACCTCTCCAGACCCATAAAGAGCAAGGCAGACGCCTCTCCACCTGGAAAAGGCATTCCTCCTCCCCCAAGCAACTGGCCTTTTATCTTGGACTTGTGTGGCCTGGAATGGAGTTTTCGGGTGATGGGAATCCCAAGCTGGCTGGACTTTCCGCCGTCCTGGCCAGCCAGACGCAGGGGAGAAGGCCAACGTCTTGCCTGGCAGGACGCGTAAACAGCTCTGCAGAAGCCGCAGCGTGGCGGGGGGGGGGACTCTCTCTCTCTCCCTCTCTCCTGCCCCCCTCCCTGGGAGTCCCTGCTCTGCACCCCGGAAAGGCCTTGGGGGTCTCTCCTGCCTGCCCTCTCCAACCTCCCTGGCAGCCATCCTTGGAGACTAAACAGCCACTTTCTCCCCCATCTCTCCATCCCCCCCCAATCTCCCGCTCAGCAGCTGCAGCTGGCAACCCAACTTTTATTACTAGAGAGAAATAGGCAGCTCACTGCCCGTAAAATGCCAGGCAGGAGGAAGGGAGGGGGCGGGGGAGAGACGCAGCGGGAAGGGGGGAGCCTTTTTGCCAGCCAGCCAACTCTCTGGGTCCCTGGTGCGACTGTCAGAAGGAGAGGGGGGGGCAACTGAGCCCTAAAAACAAAAACACCACTTAGCACACAGCCCATGTCCTCCCCGCTTTCTGGAATTGGGAAATGCTTCGCCTTTTATTTATTGTGATGGGAACTGCAGAGGAAAAGGTAAACTCTGTGGACACAGTTGTTTAGAGATCTGCTGCTTTCCTTCCTTCGCTCAAGTACACAAACACTCGTAAATCCCTCCCAGAGGCTTCCAGGCCTGTGACTATGTGTGCACACACGCCTGGAGTCATGGCTGCCGCGGGGACACGGCGTGACCCCGATCTCAAGGCAGCTGCTTGCTTTGGAGGAAGGCTCAAGAGTAGATCAATGGGTTGTCTTTCGGTGACAGGCATCTTTGAGTGTCCGCTGCCGGACCCACCACTCACTTCTGGAGAAGATCTGGGAGGGGGCAAGAGTTTTCTGGACGGTTCTTTGCAATTCCAGAGAGGTCACACTGCAGGGTTGGGCTGGCAAAGAGGGTCTTTATAATGGCCCCTGTGGGTTTTGTGCTAACAGGCCACAAGGCTATCTGGTGTCCGGCGATAAAGAGCCCTAATGGTCGGCAAGTGGGAGAAGAAGATGTCTGGAGTCTTGACCTGGGGAGTGTGTGTGTGGTCCAACCTTTGTGGACTTTAGGCCTTGATCAAGAGTCACAATGTGTTCATTTTGCTTGTCAATTCCAGGGTCGAACCCCAGGGGTCTCTGTCTGGCCCTTGGGAGTTTCCTCCAGCTCCCCCCCCCCCGCCACCATCCTGAGCCACATCCCTCCCCAGGCCTGATCTGCTTATTTCAGCCTGTGTCTTTTATCTCCAAAATGGGAAGGTTTATGATCTCATATTCTGCAAGAGTTTTGGAGAAGGGAATTGAGTAATAATAATATTTATCATTTATTTGCTTATTTATTACCTGTTTCACAAAGAAGTGCATGCACACTTCTGAAGAAGTGTGCATGCACACGAAAGCTCATACCAAGAACTAACTTAGTTGGTCTTTAAGGTGCTACTGGAAGGAATTTTTTTTATTTTGACTATGACAGACCAACACGGCTACCTATCTACTACTGTTTCACAAAATAAGTGTACATCGCTTGATTGTACAAAAGCAACAACCTCATAAAGAGGTTTAAAGGTAAAGGGACCCCTGACCATTAGGTCCAGTCGCGGACGACTCTGGGGTTGTGGTGCTCATCTCGCTTTATTGGCCAAGGGATCCGGCGTACAGCTTCCGGGTCATGTGGCCAGCATGACTAAGCCGCTTCTGGTGAACCAGAGCAGCACACGGAAACGCCGTTTACCTTCCCGCCGGAGCGGTACCTATTTATCTACTTGCACTTTGACGTGTTTTCGAACTGCTAGGTTGGCAGGAGCAGGGACTGAGCAACGGGAGCTCACCCCGTCACAGGGATTTGAACCGCCGACCTTCTGATCGGCAAGCCCAAGAGGCTCAGTGGTTTAGACCACAGCGCCACCCGCATTTTGTAAAGAGGTATACAAAAAGATAAAAACATCAAGCAAAATTCATGGAAATGCTTAAAAACCTACAGAAAGTTAACATACCCAAGCAAATTAAAGTTCACACCGACTTCCTGAGCTTCTGGGTAGGCTTGCTGAAGCAAGAATGGTTTTAGTAGGCAGTGAAGGTGCCCGCTTGATATCAGTAGGCAGGGACTTCCAAAGGGCAATAATCATGTGCCCAAGATGTGCACCCACTGCTGTCTGGTCCGGGCAGAGTCTCTCTTTCCCTGTGGAAGGGCTGGGCTTTGTTCCAGAACAAGGAATGTCAGTAGAGAAGCAGATGCTGCAGAGGTCCAGGGAATGAATGAACCGCGCATAGTTAAACTATGGAACTCACTCCCGCAGGACTTTGGATGCCTTGAAAAGAGGATTAGACCAAGCCATGGAAGAGAGAGCTGTACAGTGGTGCCACGCAAGACGAAAAGAATCCGTTCTGTGATTCTCTTTGTCTAGCGGTTTTTTCGTCTTGCGAAGCAAGCCCATTGACGGATTAGCGGATTAGCGCTATTAGCGGCTTTTAGCGGCTTATCGGATCAGCTGATAAGCGGCTTAGAAAAAGGGGGGAGGGAAAAAACCCCGCAGGAACTCGCAAGACATTTTCGTCTTGCGAAGCAAGCCCATAGGAGATTCGTTTTGCGAAGCACCTCCAAAACGGAAAACTCTTTCGTCTAGAGAGTTTTCCGTCTTGCGAGGCATTCGTCTTGTGGGGCACCACTGTATTTTGAATGCTTCTGAATACAGTGGTACCTCGGGTTAAGTACTTAATTCGTTCTGGAGGTCTGTTCTTAACCTGAAACAGTTCTTAACCTCAAGTACCACTTTAGCTGTTCAGGGAAGTTTTTAATGTGTGGTATTTTAGTGTATTTTTGGTTTCTATGGAAGCCATCCAGAGTGGCTGGGGAACAAATAATAAATTATTATTATTATTATAGCTAATGGGGCCTCCTGCTGCCATCGCGCTGCCACTGTGCGATTTCTGTTCTCACCCTGAAGTAAAATTCTTAACGCGAGGTACTATTACTGGGTTAGCAGAGTCTGTAACTTGAAGCATATGTACCACTGTACAGTCAAACCTCAGTTGTTGAACATAATTCATTCCAGAAGCCCGTTCGACTTCTGAAATATTAGACAACCGAGGCAGCGATTCCGACTGGTTGCAGGATCCTCTTGCACTCAAGCAGAAGCCGCGTTGGACATTTGGCTTCCGTAAAATGTTCGAAAACCGGAGCATTTACTTCTGGGTTTTCAGCATTTGGGAGCCGCAAGGTTCCAAAACGGAGGCGTTCAGGATCTGAGGTTTGACTGTACCAGTTGCTGGAAACCGAGGGCTCTTTCATTCATGCCCTCATTGCATCCCACAGGCATCTGGTCAGGCACTGTGAGAACAGGATGCTGGACGAACGGAGCTCTTGGCCTGATGTGCTTCTAAGAATTCCAAGAGAGGAGAATTCCTCCTCTTGTGTTGTGATTAAAGGCCTTTCCTCCTTGAAGGAGCCATTCAAAGTGCTGAGGCCTTTGCTTCACATGAGCATCATGCTTCACATGTGTGCGCCTGCGGGTCTTTGTGGAGGCCTTGCCTTGCCAGGCTGCGAGGATGTTGGCATCGGGTGCCCCTCTCCTCTGTTAACCCAACCCCTTTGCACTGCAGGAAATTTTGCTAGTTGCCGTTGGATATGGAGCTCAGGAGGGGAGCATTTTCTTGCATAATGCTCCTTAAGCTTGTTGTGTGAGTCATCTGTGGCTATTCTGCTCCACAGCTCCCTCTCTGCATTGCACCTTGACTCTCTGCATGTGGTGTGGAGAGTATGAAGTGTGGGCGTCTGGATCAGAGGGTGAAATTCATGCCTGTAGGCTCGGGGGGGGGACACTCCAAGACAGGGGTCCTCAAACTACGGCCCACGGGCCAGATTCGGCACGCCAGGGTCCTGAACCCGGCCCGTCCGGCAATTGCAGAACCCACCGTTGTCTAATGGGTCTATGGCGAAAGGAAGTACGGCGTCCCGTGCGTGGGAGCGACCTGTGCATCCGGCGTCCGTTGATGCTGCGAGTGGGTTGGTTGGTTGCGTGGAGGGGGGGCAGTGCGCATGCAAGAGGAGGGATGATGCGATCTTGCGCATGTGCAGCAAGCAGGCCGGTGCTTTTGCGTTCTTTCTCTCTGGTCCGTGGCTGAGAGTTCCTTTGGCTGCACTGCACGAGGCGAGCGACTCAGGTGAGGCAGCCGCGGGGAGGGGGGAGGTTGGCCGCCCCCGCTTTCCCTTTTCAGCCGTTACGCTTTGAGGCGGGACAGGGAAGTAGCCATTTCGTGGCTGGGGAGCCTCATTCCACTGCCCGGCAGAGCAGATGGGAGGAGATATTGACCATCTCGTTAGCCAAAAGCAGGCCCATACTTCTCATTGAAATACTTGTAAGTTTATGTTGATTAAAACCGTTCTTCTTTTTAAATACAGTGGTGCCTCACAAGACGAAAAGAATCCTTTCTGTGATTCTCTTCGTCTAGTGTTTTTTTCGTCTTGCGAAGCAAGCCCATTGAAGGATTCACGGATTAGCGCTATTAGCGGCTTTTAGTGGCTTATCTGCTGATCGGATCAGCTGATAAGCGGCTTACCGGCTTAGAAAAGGGGGGGGGAGGAAAAAAAACCAGCAGGAACTCGCAAGACATTGTCGTCTTGCGAAGCAAGCCCATAGGAAATTCGTTTTGCGAAGCACCTCCAAAACGGAAAACTCTTTCGTCTAGCGAGTTTTCCGTCTTGCGAGGCATTCGTCTTGCGGGGCACCACTGTACAGTGGTATCTCTGGTTGGGAACGGGATCCATTCCGTAGGCCCGATCGCAACATGCAAAGCCTGCAACCTGAAGCACCGTATTTGCGCAGGTGTGTGGTGTGATTTGGTGCCTGTGCACATGCGCAAAGCGCGATTTAGCTCTTCTGCGCATGCACGAGCGGCGAAACTTGGAAGTAACCCTTTCTGGTACTTCCGGGTCGCCGCGGGACGCAACCTGAATAAACGTAACATGAAGCAAACGTAACATGAGGTATGACTGTATTGTATTGTTTTTCCTATTTTTTGTGCACTACAAATAAAATATGTGCATTATGCATAGGAATTTGTTCATATTATTTTCAAACTATAGTCCGGCCCCCAACAGTGTCTGAGGGACAGTGAGCTGGCCCCCTGTTTAAAAAGTTTGAGGATCCCTGCTCCAAGAAGAAGAAAGCATTCAGTTTACTCCTTTGCAACTTGTGAAATTGGTTGTGGCTGCAAAGTGTGATGGGCAATAGAGCAGGCAGCTTTAGGATGGGAAGAGGCCTGGCAGCTGTTGCCAACCATGAAATCTCTCCCCTGGCCTCCAGGTGTTTTGGATCACAACTATTTAATAAGAAAATGCACAGCCAGAAGTATCAGGGTTGGGAGAGGAGATCATCAGGCATTCCGGAAAAAAGAGTGACGAACTGGACAGACAAAAAAACCAATGACAAAACAAAGGAAAATACGGACACATACATAGGGGCCTGAGATCCACAGAAGGTGGCCTTAAATCCTATTCCCATTCTAGCAAAGTGTCCTATGTTGTTGCCCAAAACCTGCTTATTTCTCTTCAGGATTTATTCTTAGGAAGTCACTTTAGATTTTAATGTGTTCTATAGAGAAACGTTACTAATAGTAGTAACACATTAAGTTTACTCCAAGGTGGTTGTGAACTTTGAAACCCCTTCAACCCTCCTCCACACACCCCCCCCCCCACATTTTTCAGGGTAGCAGATTAAAAAAAAGGTGTCTAGTTTTTGTTTGTTAAATAGCGGTGATGTTAAACAGTATCACCAACCCAAGCCGGCCCATGTAAACCTTAGGAAGAACTTGCTGAAGGTAATAGCTGTTTGGCTACGGAACGGACTCCTTGCGAAGGTAGTGGACTCTCCTTCATAGGAGACTCTTGAGCAGTGGTTGGATGGTGGCAGGAAGCTGGCGAGAGTGCCTTGGGAGAAGGCGGGCTGGAGTCTGACTCAGGAGAAGGGGGCAGAGGTCTGTGGGGACCTGTGCCAGCCAGGAGGCGAGAATCAGAGGCAAGAGAAGCTTCAGAGCTGGAGGAGGAGGAATCATAGAATCCTAGAGTTGGAAGAGACCACAAGGGCCATCGAGTCCAACCCCCTGCCAAGCAGGAAACACCATCAGAGCACTCCTGACATATGGTTGTCAAGCCTCTGCTTAAAGACCTCCAAAGTAGGAGACTCCACCACACTCCTTGGCAGCAAATTCCACTGTTGAACAGCTCTTACTGTCAGGAAGTTCTTCCTAATGTTTAGGTGGAATCTTCTTTCTTGTAGTTTGGATCCATTGCTCCGTGTCCGCTTCTCTGGAGCAGCAGAAAACAACCTTTCTCCCTCCTCTATGTGACATCCTTTTATATATTTGAACATGGCTATCATATCACCCCTTAACCTCCTCTTCTCCAGGCTAAACATGCCCAGCTCCCTTAGCCGTTCCTCATAAGGCATCGTTTCCAGGCCTTTGACCATTTTGGTTGACCTCCTCTGGACACGTTCCAGTTTGTCAGTGTCCTTCTTGAACTGTGGTGCCCAGAACTGGACACAGTACTCCAGGTGAGGTGTGACCAGAGCAGAATACAGTGGCACTATTACTTCCCTTGATCTGGATGCTATACTCCTATTGATGCAGCCCAGAATTGCATTGGCTTTTTTAGCTGCCGCGTCACACTGTTGGCTCATGTCAAGTTTGTGGTCAACCAAGACTCCTAGATCCTTTTCACATGTACTGCTCTCAAGTCAGGTGTCACCCATCTTGTATTTGTGCCTCTCTTTTTTATTGCCCAAGTTAAAGTTCATCTTGTTTGTTTTTGCCCAGTTCTCTAATCTGTCAAGGTCGTTTTGAAGTGTGATTCTGTCCTCTGGGGTGTTAGCCACCCCTCCCAGTTTGGTGTCATCTGCAAATTGATCAGGAAGAGGCAAGCCAGGCAAGTGATACACTTCTCCACCCTCTCCTGCACCCCTGTCTCCCAGAACCAAGAGAGAGCTGAAGAGGGAAGAGCAGAGGAAGCTTTCATGCAGACAGGCGTAGTCTCTGGCTATGTGTGTCCAGACTGTCAGAGGAAGGTACATAAACTGGTGGAGGGGGAGTGGTCCCCAGTTCCTGCAACTGCTCCATAGAGCGCAGACCTGGGAATAGGTACCTAGACCATGGATAGGCAACCTAAGGCCCAGGGGCCGGATGCGGCCCAATCGCCTTCTAAATCCGGCCCGCGAATGGTCTGGGAAGCAGCATGTTTTTACATGAGTAGAATGTGTCCTTTTATTTAAAATACACCTCTGGGTTATTTGTGGGGCACAGGAATCCATTCATTCCCCCCCAAATAGTCCAGCCCCCCCCCACAAGGTCTAAGGGACAGTGGACCGGCCCCCTGCTGAAACAGTTTGCTAACCCATGGCCTAGATGCTAGACTGGCGTGCCCAGCTCTCCAGAGCGGTAGAAGCAACTGTGTTATCTTTGACCACAAATCATTAATTGCATTCCTTTGGCTGAGAGGTGCCTTTGACAGATGTTCACCTGCCAGGGATGCTTTCGCTGTGATTCCTGCATCGTGCATGTGGGGTGGGCAACCTGACTCGCGAGGGTCCCTTCCAACTCTGCAATTCTGTGATTTGATGAGATTTGGGAGAGGGGCCAGCCGGGAGAGGGTCTGGCAGCAGCAGCAGGTGGCAAGAAAGGGAGAACTGGATTGAGGACGCGGAATCTGCCCCGGCGGACCTCCAATAGGGTCGTTGCTCTGGAGATGACCCAGACGTGTGTGACACACCCCTTCTTGGCGGTGACCCTGCGTTACACCCGCTCTTCCCACGCATGGGAAAGTCCAGGGTCGGGGTGGGAAGAAGGGATGGCGACGCACGTCGGTTAAGCAACTTTCTCTTTGCTGTAATAAAATCTTCTTGCTGTGGCAGCTGGGATGGGGGGGGTGGCGGGGAGGGAGAGACAGAGGCCTTGGCTTCTTTGCCCTCTCTTATGAAGCATGAATGAATCAATGAATGAATGGAAGAGTGAGCCAGTGACTCAGCCCGCCACCCGTCCCCTCTGAGGCCGGGGAATATTGGAAGCCGCCCAAGTTTCCTCTCCCATCGCTCTCGCCTTATCGGAAGCCTTGCCACCTTGATTTACGGCTGATCTGCCCGCCTTCCCGGCTCCTTGTCCTTCAAGTGTCCCTGGGGGCATGTGGCAGCAAAGCAGTGCCCAAGGCGGTTCTTGCCAGGGAAAGGAGATGGAGAGGGGCTGTTGATGGATACAGCTGGTCAGACGGCTGAGCTTTGACTGTCAGAAGCAGCGATGCTTCTGAATGCCTGGAGGCGGTTGGAGGATGGATGGTGGCTAACAGATTGAGGTTGAATCCTGACAAGACAGAAGTACTGTTTTTGGGGGACAGGGAGCGGGTTGGTGTGGGGGATTCCCTGGTCTTGAATGGGGTAACTGTGCCCCTGAAGGACCAGGTGCGCAGCCTGGGAGTCATTTTGGACTCACAGCTGTCCATGGAGGCACAGGTTAACTCTGTGTCCAGGGCAGCTGTATACCAGCTCCATCTGGTACGCCGGCTGAGACCCTAACCTGCCCGCGAACTGTCTTGCCAGAGTGGTGCATGCTCTAGTTATCTCTCGCTTGGACTACTGCAATGCGCTCTACGTGGGGCTACCTTTGAAGGTGACCCAGAAACTACAACTAATCCAGAATGCGGCAGCTAGACTGGGGACTGGGAAAAGCCACCAAGACCATATAACACCGGTCCTGAGAGATTTGCATTGGCTCCCAGTACGATTCCAAGCACAATTCAAAGTGTTGGTGCTGACCTTTAAAGCCCTAAACGGCCTCGGTCCTGTATACATGAAGGAGCGTCTCCACCCCCATCGTTCAGCCCGGACACTGAGGTCCAGCGCCAAGGGCCTTCTGGCGGTTCCCTCATTGCGAGAAGTGAGGCTACAGGGAACCAGACAGAGGGCCTTCTCGGTAGTGGCGCCCGCCCTGTGGAACGCCCTCCCATCAGATGTACTGTTTTTAACACTGATTGGGAGCCGCCCAGAGTGGCTGGGGAAACTCAGCCAGATCGGCGGGGTATAAATAAATTATGATGATGATGATGATGATGATGATGATGATGATGAAGAATATCCTTTGCTGGAAAATATAGGAGGGGAGAGTTGCTCTTGTGCTGGGATCCTGATTGCTGGTTTCCCCCTGGGGTATCTGGGTGTCCACTGTGAGAACAGGGTGCTAGACCAGATATGCCAATTTGCCTGATCCTGCAGGCTCTGCTTATGAGCCCCAGGCACTGCTGGCAGCAGCAGGAGGAAGCGCGTGGTCCTGAGCGCGTGGACTTTGGGGCTCCACCCTGTTGGAGCATATTTCCTCAGGGGTCAGCAAACTTTTTCAGCAGGGGGCTGGTCCACTGTCCCTTGGGGGCCTGCACTATATTCGGGGGGGGGGGGAATGAACAAATTCCTATGCCCCAAAAATAACCCAGAGATGCATTTTAAATAAAAGTGCACATTCTACTCATGTAAAAACATGCTGATTCCTGGAGCATCCACAAGATGGATTTAGAAGGCAATTGGGCCGCATCCAGCCCCTGGGCCTTAGTTTGCCTACCCATGCTCTAGGGCAGTGTTTTTCAACCACTGTTCCGCGGCACACTAGTGTGCCGCGAGATGTTGCCTGGTGTGCCGTGGGAAAAATAGAAAAATTCGAAAGATTTTTTTTTTAAAAAAAAAGTCAAATTTTTGCCCACTAGGCGGGCACCGGACTGTGTCCACCCTATTTTCCATCCGTCCTGGGTGGGGATAAGATCGGATGGGATCGGATGAGAGCGGACAGGCGGTCCGCTCTCATCCGATTCCCCATAGAGAGCAGCGGGGCTCTGACATCTCCCTCTCCGCACACAGTGGTGGTGTGCCTCGTGATTTTTTTCATGAAACAAGTGTGCCTTTGCCCAAAAAAGGTTGAAAAACACTGCTCTAGTGCAGCCTTTCTCAACCTGTGGGTCCCCAGATGTTGTTGAACTACAACTCCCATCACCCCTAGTTAGCAAGGCCAGAGCTCAGGGATGATGGGGGTTATAGTCCAACAACACCTGGGGACCCACAGGTTGAGAACCGCTGCCATACGGGGATAAAGTGGTGGTACTGTGGTACTAGGGCTTGCCGATCGAAAGGTCGGCGGTTTGAATCCCCGCGGCGGGGTGCGCTCCCGCTGCTCGGTCCCAGCGCCTGCCAACCTAGCAGTTCGAAAGCACCCCCGGGGGCAAGTAGATAAATAGGTACCGCTTACCAGCGGGAAGGTAAACGGCGTTCCGTGTGCGGCTCTGGCTCGCCAGAGCAGCGTTGTCACGCTGGCCACGTGACCCGGAAGTGTCTCCGGACAGCGCTGGCCCCCGGCCAATAGATGTGAGATGGGCGCACAAACCCCAGAGTCTGTCAAGACTGGCCCGTTCGGGCAGGGGTACCTTTACCTTTACCTTTACTGTGTGAGGCAGCGTTGTGCAGTGGTCAGAGCAAGACTGCAGAGTTATGGGTTCGAAAGGGCACTCAGCCGTGCAGCTCAGTGCGTAACCTTGAGCCAGTCAGTGTCCCTCAGCCTGGTTATTTTTATTCATTTTATTTATTAAATTTGTATACAGTGCCATCCTTCATCTGTAGATCTCAGGGTGCTTCACAACATAAAAATACAGTATAAAAACACAACATAATGAAAACAACAACAAACAATGAACCCCCCTCCCACAAACATCTGATCTGTTGCATGGGGTTGTTGTGATGATGAAATGGCTGCTGCGGGGAGAATCACACATCCCACCTTGGGCACCTTAAAAGAAAAGCGGAGTATAGATGCAGTAAAACAAATCTTGCCACCCCCCTTTTTCCAAGATAAGACCTTCTTCGCCTCGGCTCTGGTTGACTGCAAGAAAGACTGAATATGATTCATCTGTAGGTGGCTCTAGTAAGTGAGCCAAACCGCAACATAGCATAAATTTCAGAATGCTTTGCAATCTTTTGGATTGTGTGTCCGCTCATCACAAGCTTGCCAGGTGGGCCCTGTTTTCATTGGGGGGGGGGGAGTTATGGCAGAGAAAGAGAGACAGGGGGCTCGGCTGGTCATTCAGTGAATTTGTGGCAATGTAGGACTCGAATCTTGAACAACCCATCTCTCACTTCTGTTTCTCTACAAGAAAATGCAACCTCACAGATGCAGCTGGGATCTGCAGCTGAGTTGGGAGGGGCGGGGGGGGTTGTGGCTGGGAATCCTTTTCTTACTACAAATCATGAGGTGATTGATCTGTGTGATTAATTTCCCCCATGTTCCGTCTCAGTCACTGCAGATTTCTGCAGGCTATTTGTGACTCGCCCATTCGCCTGCCAGCAAAGTCAGAGCCCTCTCCTCTTGGAGACTCACCACAGCCTGAGCATGAGAACATGCATGGTGCCATGTGGCCTAGTGGCTAGTGCCCAGCTTGGACCAGGGAGGCCTGGGTTCAAAGCTCACTGAGTGATTGGGAGTCAATTGCTATCTCTTAGCCAAACCTATCTCACACTTTGAGGGATTACGGGTGGGGTGCACCTGTTTTTGTTTATTTCTTTTCTTGTTTATTTGCTTAATCAAATTTATATAACGGTTGATTGTAGGGGGGGAACCCTCAAAGCAGTTCACAAAAAGATAAAACGCTGAAATTATCACTAAGAATTTACAGCCCTGTTGTAAAACATACAGAAATTTAAAACCGGAATTAAGCAAATTAAATTTGTTTAAATAAATAAAATGGTATTAGTTTGTTTGTTTGTTGCATTTATATCCTGACTCTCCCCCCACCCCAAGGAGCTCAAGGCAGCATACACAGTTCTCGCCTGCCTCATTTGATCTCCACAACAACCCTGTGAGGTGTTGCAGGAATTTATGTATAGGTTGGGGGGGGGCGGTTGCCCCTCCAGCAGATATCATGCACATGCAGCCCACTACCAAAATCAGCACAATCACTTTTGTGACTTTTGTGATTTGTCCCCACAAAACACTTCATCACAGTTTCTTTCTATCTATTCAAAGGGCCTTTGCTGCACAATACCAAATGTAACAATTCACTGATAAATGCATCTATGTACTGGCTCACTGGGAAAACTTCAGAAACTCATATAGACATGTGATCTCAGCTCCTCAGCAGCCCCTCTGCCTGAGGGATAATCCCTGGCCTCCTGATACCTGAGTGCCAGACAGGTAGCCATTCCAGAAATAACAAACCCAGATGAAGACAAAAGGGTGTGATAAACTTGGCTGGGAAACAGGGAAATGTAAAGATCTCTTTTGTTCCACTTGATGGGTGTTTGGAGGAGGGCAAGGAGAACCATCCCCTTCATGGATCACTGCCTTGCCCTGGCGAAGGGGCTTGAAGAACTCAGAGAAGCTATGAGCTCTGCCGTGCAGGGCACCCAAGATGAACAGGTCATAGTGGAGAGTTTTGACCAAACGTGATCCACCTGGAGTAGGAACCGGCAAGCCACTCCAGTATCCCTGCCAAGAAAACTCCATGGACAAAGACAGCAGGCATATAAAAGTTAAGAATTGATGCTTTTAAATTATGGTGCTGGAGGAGACTCTTGAGAGTCCCATGGACTGCAAGAAGATCAAACCTCTCCATTCTGAAGGAAATCAGCCCTGAGTGCTCACTGGAAGGACAGATCCTGAAGCTGAGGCTCCAATACTTTGGCCACCTCATGAGAAGAGAAGACTCCCTGGAAAAGACCCTGATGTTGGGAAAGATGGAGGGCACAAGGAGAAGGGGACGACAGAGAATGAGATGGTTGGATGGTGTTCTTGAAGCTACTAGCATGAGTTTGATCAAACTGCGGGAGGCAGTGGAGGACAGAAGTGCCTGGCGTGCTCTGGTCCATGGGGTCACGAAGAGGCAGACACGACTAAACGACTAAACAAAAACAAGGAGAACCATGGGGCAGGGTCCAAGATGCTCAGATTACAGCCACCAGACCTCCCCTTTCATGATGTAACCGTGATGTACGAGTGATGTAGTTGGGGGGGTGTAACATGGAGATTAGCAGCTAATAGAAGTTTGGGTTCTCTTTTGTTCGGGGCTTCCATCTTGTTCCACCTGGTGGCAGGTGGGAGTCCTGAAGACCAAGCCTCCTGGCTGCTGTTTTGCTCTGGTATTCCTGGCTGGTCTCCTTGTTTTTTGTGCAAGGGAGTCCTCAGATTTCTCCGTTAAGAGAGGTCGGTTCGGCTGACAGGTCAGACTGACTGGCCCAAGGTCACTCCCAGTGAGCTACATGGCCGAGCCAGGATTTGTCCCCTGGTCTCTCCTGGGTCCTAGTCCCTTATTCTGACCACTACATGACTTCTTTCTCTTTGTGTATTCCATTTTTGGATAGACATTTTCTGAATGTCCCTGGAGCCCTTGTTTGGCCAGGCAGCTAATAAGCCGGTGCTGAGATTAAGTGGGCTTTGTCTTTTTAAAAGAAACATCTTTGATTTAGCTACTGACTCCACAGAACAGCCAGACCTGCTCCTGGGATGCTTTGCCAAAGGGCTTTGTACATGTCGGTGGAAGGATCCTGCGCTTTGGAGAAACCGCTTGAGGTCTAAGCTTGGAGTCTTTTTTGTGGCTGCAGCCCCTGAGGAAAGGCAGACGTTCTCTGGCCTTGCTCTGTTGACTCCCCTGGACTGCGGCCAACACCTTGACAGCTGTTATTTATGCCTCCAGGTTTTAAATGGTTGTAATCTCTTGTGGGAGGACAGGCGAAAGAAATGTGTAAAGGCATCCAGGCATCCGCTGCCTTCAGGGACTGCAAGACCTTGCAGCCATTCTTAATTTGCAAGATCGTTAAGGAAATTCAGCTGCCACCTGCCAGCTCTCCTGTCCTCTGTGACTGGTCAGGTGTTACCTGTATTTTCAGGGTTCCCTGAGCAAGGCCAAAATTTAGTGCCCCTCCAAATGGATCTCCTCAGTTCTGGATCTTTGCCATTTTGCTCCCCTTCGGTTTGGCATCCTCTGCGGGGGAACTGCCCAAACTTGCCCTAAATCCAGCGCTGGTGTATGTCATAGAGCAGAGATGCTCAAAACGTGACCCATGGCCTCTAAGAACAGAGGAAGCAACTTCACAATGAATAATAGATCATACAATTGGAAGGGACCCCAAAGGCCATCTAGTCCAACCCCCGGCAATGAAGGAATCGTATGCCCAATGTGTGACTCGAATCCATGACCCAAGCAGAGGTCTACTCTACTGCAGGGGTCAGCAATGTCTAGGCAACACGATGACCATGTACATATGCAATGAACAATCTTTTATAGAATTCCTTCAAACCATAACAAGTCCAAAATGAAATCTTTAGTCTCAAAGTCTCTGAAAATCTTTAAATACACTATATCCGGAATCACTGTTCAGTGTTGGACATCATATTTGCTGAATACACAAAGCTTCACAGCTTGTCTGTCATCGTACAAAGTCTGGTACCTCACTTCCTTTAAGATTTTCAAAGACTTTGAGACTAAAGTTTTCATTTTGAACTTGTTTTCATTTTGGACTTGCCTAGACATTGCCGACGTTCTCTTTGAAACAGAGGGGTTTGTTTGGTTACCTACTGCAGGGGTCAGCAAGGTTTCCCTCACCTGGGCCAGCTCACTCCAGCAGAGATCCCTCTGTGGGCCGGATTGTGCGCACACGTGAGTGCGTGCTGTGATTTTTGGCATCTGCGCATGCACAGACGTGATTTCTGGTGCCGCGGAAGCGAGTTCCCGCGCCATGCTGCACTGCTTTAGCGCAGCACGCAGTGACTCACTGAGTGGGTGGCTCAGTTTGGGGGCAGCTCATGGGCCGGTTAAACGACCCACATGGACTGCTTGTGGCCCATGGGCCGTAGGTTGCCTACCCCTGCTCTACCCACTGAGCGATCCCAGCTTCCTACTCAGCCAGACCATTGACTGGCAGCGATTTCTAGAATCATAGAACCCTACAGCTAGAAGGGATTCCCAAGGCTCACCTGGCCAGACCCCCTGCAAAGAAAATGAAAATCGATTTACCTTTTGCTGTATTTAATTCAGAAGTGAAACCTGGATTGATTCTACAATGTGGAACTCCAAAGGTTTTTAAAGCCACCAGCAATTTTCAGGTGGCCTGTGGAAAAGTTTAAAGAACTGCTGTGATTGAGAAAGGTGACTTCTGGCCTCCCCTGCCTTAGGAGTCATAATCTTAAGAGGAGGCAGCTGGATCCGGCCAATGGGCCATCTGGTCCAGCATCCTGTTCTCACAGGGCCAACCGGATGCCTGTAAACAGGATTTGATCACAACAGACCCCTCTCCTTCCTGCACTTTCTAGCATTGCTGCCTCCGACTGTAGAGGGCAGAGCACAGGCATCCTGGCTATATACATAAACTGTGGTGGTACCTCGGGTTACAGATGCTTCCGGTTACAGACTCTGCTAACCTAGAAATAGTACCTCGGGTTAAGAACTTTGCTTCAGGATGAGAACAGAAATCGCGCAGCGGCAGCAGGAGGCCCCATTAGCTAAAGTGGTGTTTCAGGTTAAGAACAGTTTCAGGTTAAGAACGGACCTCCGGAACGAATTAAGTCCTCAACCCGAAGTACCACTGGACAGCATCTTTTTCCAGCCACCAGTGTGCAGGGAAGGTTTATAGACATGGCTGCGTCTGAGAAAGCCCATGTAATTCCAGAGCTCCATGAAGCCCTCCACAGCACACTTCTGTTTTGGGTTGTAGATGGGTCTTTCCTGAATTCAGTCTATGGATCCAGTTACAGGTAGGTAGCCGTGTTGGTCTGCCATAGACAAAATAAAAAAAAATCCTTCCAGTAGCACCTTAAAGACCAACTAAGTTAGTTCTTGGTATGAGCTTTCGTGTGCATGCACACTTCTTCAGTCTATGGAGAGTGACTTGGGGGAGTGTTCCCATAGTTTGACAGTGTGGAAGCACCCTGATATTTGGCAAATGCAGAAATGTGGGACTTAGCAGAGAAGTTGGCAGAACTTAGGCATCACGGCAGCCCCGAAGCCCAATCCAAAGCTTTGTGGCAACCGTGGTGCATGACACAGAACTCTCTGGAGAACAGCTTTGCACACTCATTGTGGGGTCTCCAGCAACAGTGAGGGTGCAATATCTGATAGAAGCCGCTGATAGTCCTCTGCTTCTCCATGAATTTGCCTAGTCCTCTTTTAAAGCCATCCAGGTTGCTGGTCCTCACTGCCTCTTGTGGGAGGGAGTTCCACAGATCAACTATGCATCGCATGAAGAAGTCCATTTCGCAGAACAGCAAACCCAGATTTGCCGCCAAGCATTCCCTCAACAGGGAGCCACGTTCAGCCACGGATCCCTGGTTGGACACAAATGCAAGGTTGCATCAGTCGATTGCACGCATTCCTTGCTGTTTCGGTGCATGCTTTAGATGGCAACGGGTGACGAATGGAAATGATTCTTCATTGTTGGGGGGTGGGAGCAGGTGCCCTGTGAGTCGTTGCTGTGACATCATTTGCAAAGGCCTGGGAATGTGGATTCTTCTTGCAGAGTGTCTTGTGAAAGCAGCTGCAATTTCTGGATTTTTGCACGGATTTTCAGAAAGAGAGAGAGAGAGAGATGTCCTTGTGTGTGAGGGTGTTAAGTTCCAGAAGGCAGGATGGCTGTGAGCCGGGGTGGGTAAACAGAAGGGAGGCCTCTAGCGCAGCAGGAACCCCGTCCAAACATCTCCCTTTGTTCCTGTTTGTTTAACGTTGTCTAGGAGATGTGGGCTTACCCGACTGAGTGTGCGCTGTTCCCAGCTGAGCCACTAAACATGTTAATCATGAGGCTGCGTTTATTAAATTGCTGTTAAAGGTTTTAGTACAGAGATACAGTTTTTAAAGCAAGACATTTGTATTGCTGGCAGGAGCTGAGCTTGGGACCCTATCCGTTTCCCATTGTCCACTGGCTGTAAGCTTCTAGAGTCCTGTTCAGGTGTCCAAAGAACATGAGGGTGTGCAATGGGTCATAGTTCTGAATGCACAGAGCCTACACATCGGTACACGGTCTTGCGTCCTGGAAAAGGCTGAGTGCCCTTCACTGGCTGTGTGTTTTTTACATGCATACATGCATAATTTTATTTGCATGCAGCTTTTCCATAGCTCAAACCATGCTCAAGGTAACTTATGACATGGGGGGGGGGAGAGAAGATTCTGTGAGTCCCACATTGCATGTTTGGGATGTGTAGACCAAACAGTCCATGTGCACGTGATGTGTGGAGATTGGGCCAGAGTCAGCAGATCCTGATTCCCCCTGCCAGTTGAGAGCGCACACCAGTATGTACACGTTGCGCCACTTGGTTTGCGTTTTCCACATTGCGCATGCAATCCAATGCGCCTGGCGCTCCCATTAGAGCAAAAGGGCCCCAGGCTTGCTTGCTGGAATGCGCTCAATAAAAGTGATTTGTTTGTGTTATTAAGTCAATAGAAATGTCCTCGGTATATCACCTGCTCTGAAATACTGTAATATATTATTTTAATGGGCTAATGAATCTGCTAATCGGTTAAAGGCCCCCAAAAGCAGTTGATGGTTCCCCACAAATGCTTTAATTTGTTACAGGCCTAAAACTCTCTGGCAAAAGCCCCAGAGGGATCTTCATTCTTCTCCTTCCACCCAGCGGCACGGCTTGTGAGAGTATGCAAGATGGGGAAAAGGCTGAATATTCTATCCCACACCACCTGCTCCTGCGCCTTGTCTTTGGGCAAATTGGATATTTGATGCCACGTTGGGGTTTGTTTTTTTTAATGTAGCCCAGATGTTTGAATGCAAGTAGAGCTTGCTGTGATTCAGCTGAAGGTTTTAAGAACTTGACTACCTTCCCCCAACTCATCTGCATCCAGTCTCTCTCTTTCTGGGCTATTGTCCCTTCTCCATCCCCTGGAAAGACCTTAGCTCTCTGGCAGTGCACCTGCCCAGGTTCCATCTCTGGCAGTGTGGTACAGTGGTTAGCGTGTCAAACTAGGACACTGGGCGAGACCAGGGTTCAAATCCCCACTCAGCCATGAAGCTCACTCTCTCAGCCTTCCTTGTCCTCACCAACAGAAGGAGGTACCAGACAAGGCTCCATAGCAATAAGCTAGGGGTGTCCAGTTGTCACAGGGGCAGAATGCATTTGACAAGGTGCCCCATGATATTCTTGTAAAGAAGCTGGTAAAATGCGGTCTGGACTATGCTGCCACTCAGTGGATTTGTAACTGGCTGACTGACCGAACCCAAAGGGTGCTCATCAGTGGTTCCTCTTCATCCTGGAGAAGAGTGACTAGTGGGGTGCCACAGGGTTCTGTCTTGGGCCCGGTCTTATTCAACATCTTTATCAACGACTTGGATGATGGACTCAAGGGCATCCTGATCAAATTTGCAGATGACACCAAACTGGGAGGGGTGGCTAACACCCCAGAGGACAGGATCACACTTCAAAATGACCTTGACAGATTAGAGAACTGGGCCAAAACAAACAAGATGAACTTTAACAGGGAGAAATGTAAAGTATTGCACTTGGGCAAAAAAAATGAGAGGCACAAATACAAGATGGGGGACACCTGGCTTGAGAGCAGTACATGTGAAAAGGATCTAGGAGTCTTGGTTGACCACAAACTTGACATGAGCCAACAGTGTGACGTGGCAGCTAAAAAAGCCAATGTAATTCTGGGCTGCATCAATAGGAGTATAGCATCTAGATCAAGGGAAGTAATAGTGCCACTGTATTCTGCTCTGGTCAGACCTCACCTGGAGTACTGTGTCCAGTTCTGGGCACCACAGTTCAAGAAGGACACTGACAAACTGGAACGTGTCCAGAGGAGGGCAACCAAAATGGTCAAAGGCCTGGAAACGATGCCTTATGAGGAACGGCTAAGGGAGCTGGGCATGTTTAGCCTGGAGAAGAGGAGGTTAAGGGGTGATATGATAGCCATGTTCAAATATATAAAAGGATGTCACATAGAGGAGGGAGAAAGGTTGTTTTCTGCTGCTCCAGAGAGGCGGACACGGAGCAATGGATCCAAACTACAAGACAACAGATTCCACCTAAACATTAGGAAGAACTTCCTGACAGTAAGAGCTGTTTGACAGTGGAATTTGCTGCCAAGGAGTGTGGTGGAGTCTCCTACTTTGGAGGTCTTTAAGCAGAGGCTTGACATCCATATGTCAGGAGTGCTCTGATGGTGTTTCCTGCTTGGCAGGGGGTTGGACTCGATGGCCCTTGTGGTCTCTTCCAACTCTATGATTCTATGATTCTATGATTCCTCTGACAACCTACTCGGGCCACCCCTGGCTTCCAGATCTCCTCTTCCCAGGCGCTGGATGCCTCACTGGGTTCAGACACTTCTTGATGTCCTGATTCCATCCTGCTAGAACTCTTTCCAGTGTCCTCCAGCCATCTCCTCCATGACACCTCCATGGGACTCATGATATTCAGCAAACATGGCAGCCACTCACAGCTGTAATGAGGCCTTAGTTAGTGCCCGTAACTGCATTTGTTCACATTCATCTTGTCTCTTCCCTTCCTGTTGGCATCTCCTGCACAATGGAAAAAAAGAATAATAATAATAATAATAATAATAATAATAATAATAATAATAATAATAATAGCAGCTTACTGGCTGATGCTGGGGGGAGGGCAGTCACTGCCTTACAGCCTAACTTACCTCAGAGGGTTGTTGTGGGGGTCAACTGAGTGAGCATCTTGGAGAAAAAAGAGTGCTATAGATGCAATTAATGACTTAATAGTCTCCAAGTTGGGCTGGACTCAAACCCTGGAGAGCCACTGTGTGATGATGCTGAGCTTCTGATGAATGGACTTTGTTGGTCAACAAGGGGAGAGGCTTGCTATGAAATGGGCTTTCTGCACGCATGAGCTCTTTCTCTGAATCAGAGAATTGCCCCCTGCGATACAAGAATTTCAGCCCAAGCATCTCTGGCAGATGGCCACCCGACCTAGAACATGCCAAGGGTGAGGTCATAGAATCATAGAATCCTAGAATCCTAGAGTTGGAAGAGACCACAAGGGCCATCGAGTCCAACCCCCTGCCAAGCAGGAAACACCATCAGAGCACTCCTGACATATGGTTGTCAAGCCTCTGCTTAAAGACCTCCAAAGAAGGAGACTCCACCACACTCCTTGGCAGCAAATTCCACTGTCAAACAGCTCTTACTGTCGACTTCGCTCATGGACATCTGCTCAGTCCTCAACCCTTGAGGCTCCCAGCGCATGAATGACGGCTGTTGGGTCTAGACCAGAGTTGCAACGGGCAACTCCAAGCGCTTCCTGCCAGTGGAGAGCTTGAAACATCTTCTCATGGCTGCTGAAGATCTGTGCACCTTGACCCTCTGTGGGTTTTAGGTGGCGATTGGCAACTGGAGCCTTCTGGGTCAGAATCTGCCCCCTTGGCAGGTAATGGCTGCGCTCCATATTGGTGGCTCCGAGGTGTTGCTGGCAGGAATGGGAAATGGGAATTGGCACCTTTGCTTCCAGAGATGCTCTCTGGCAAAATGCGGCGCTGGTTGAAGAGGCCTCCCAGGGCTGCCAACTTGGGTAACCACAAGAGCCACAGAACTTAGCACTTTCCCCTGCTCCGTCAAAATGCGCTTTATTTTGATGCACGAGACACCGTTGGTATATCTGGCACTTCAGAGTATAAGGAAAAGCACTGACACTTTTGGGGGTGTTTTCTGGGGCTGGTGGCGGTTGTAGTCCAAAACATTTGGCGGGTAACAGGATGGCGAAAGCTGCCGTAAGCTAAGCCACCACTACAACCTCCCTTTCTGCAGGTGGAAGGACTGAGGCTTGCCAACTGTCATTGGCAGTTCCTGGCAGAAGAGAGATTAGAACTTCCTGACTTGGAATAATCATAATCATAATAATATTTGTACCCTTCCCATCAGACTGGGTTGCCCCAGCCACTCTGGGCGGCTTCCAATGCATCTAAAAACATAATAAAACATCTTGATACAGGGCTGCCTTCAGGTGCCTTCTAAAAGTCAGATAGCTGTTTATTTCCTTGACATCTGATGGAAGGGCGTTCCAACAGGGTGGGTGCCACCACCGAGAAGGCCCTCTGCCTGGTTCCCTGTAACTTGGCTTCTCGCAGTGAGGGAACCTCCAGAAGGCCCTCGGCGCTGGACCTCAGTGTCCAGGCTGAATGATGGGGGTGGAGACGCTCCTTCAGGTATACACGGCCAAGGCCATTTAGGGCTTTTAAGGTCAGCACCAACACTTGTACTTGGAAACGTACTGGGAGCCAGTGAAGATCCTTTAGGCCCCAGCAGCTGCTCCCAGTTGCCACATTCTGGATTAGATGTAGCTTCCAAGTCACCTTCAAAGGTAGCCCCATGTAGAGCACATTGCAGTAGTCCAGTTACTCACCTCAGTTCTTTAAGGTTATGCACATAATAAATAATAAAAATACATTTTTATTTATACCCCGCCCTTCCCGGTTCAAAAACCGGGCTCAGGGCAGCTAACAACAAATTTAAAACACTTAATTGTAAAAGCAGCATAAAATACAGTATAAAAAACATGAATAACAATAAAATTCAAAGTTCAGAAATCAATGTAGGGGAAATCTATCTAATAAGCATTAGGAGAGGGAGAGGGAGAGGGAGGAAAGAGAAGGGAAATAAAAGGCTGAATTCAAATTAAAGGCCAGGCGGAATAGCTCTGTCTTACAGGCCCGACGGAAGGAAGTTAAATCCTGCAGGGCACTGGTCTCCTGGGACAGAGCATTCCACCAGGTTGGAGCCACCACTGAGAAGGCCCTGGCCCTGGTGGAAGATAATCTGACTTCCTTAGGGCCCGGGACCTCTAAACTAGGATTATTCATGGACCTTAAGGTCCTCTGCGGGGCAGACCAGGAGAGGCGGTCCTGTAAATACAAGGGCCCTAAGCCACATGTGTCCCATCCCGTCGTCCCTCTGCCAACTGATAGTCTTGTCTCTGCAAGTGTGGAGTCATAACTGTAAAACACAGCAGAGAAGTACTTTTGAATTATGGATTCATCTGAAGCACGTTTTAACCTCTCCAACCTCCCGAGTCTCTGAAGCAGAGTTCAGTCATAAGACGGTCTTTCCTTCCTGCATGCAGGCTCGTGGCTCACTCCCGATTCTTGTCTTCTCCTCTCCAGTAATGCTGTGTCAATACTTGTCCCCAAGGGCCTTGTTTGCTTTTGCTTGAGCTGTGCCACTCGACATTCACTGACCCAGAATCCACCCTTGTTCTCTGCTAGAACTGCTGCCTTTTCCTTGTGGAAGTCAACATGGCCTGCCTCTGTGGGACATGAGGAGCACCTGTGCTTTCTGCAATGGGTTGGCGTGAAAGTGTGAGCTTTGCTTCTGCAGCGCCTTCCTTGCCCATTCCAGCCCATTCCTCCATGGCAGTAAATATCCCCCAATATAAATAGGATTGACTTCTGCAGGAAGGCTGGGGTTCCTGCAGAATCGTGCAAGGCTAGAACTGCGGAAGGATGGAACATTTAGAGCTTTTTTGGTTCAGCAAAAAGTAGATTTAGGGGAGGGGTGGAAGGGTTAAGGTTTGGTTTGCTGTGGACCATGTGTGCCTGCCATATGTGTGCACCTTAAATTTTTTATAACAATGCTTTGCAATAGATAAAGGACACAATACAGATTTTCCTCTTAGCCCCAAAATGGAAAATGACTATAGAAGAGTGACAACTTAAACTGGTGGAATATGCGCAGCTTGCGAACCTAACTTATAGAATAAGAGAACAAGAAGAACATACGTTTAAAGAAGGTTGGAAAATGTTTGCTGAATATCTGGAGGAAAATTGTGTTTATTTGAAAACGTGGGCAGCATTAAGATAAATTCAACAGTGTAAATAGCATTTGATGAATGTAATACAGTGGTACCTCGGTTTACGAACAGCCGTGTCTATGAACTATTTGGTTTATGAACTCCGCAAAACCAGAAGTAGTGTTCCAGTTTGCAAACTTTACTTTGGTCTAAGAACGGAATCTGAACAGTGGAAGGGCACCGGCAGTTGGCGGCCTCATTAGGGAAAGCATGCCTTGGTTTAAGAACAGTTTCGGTTTCAGAAAGGACTTCTGGAGCGGATTAAGTTTGTAAACCGAGGTACCACTGTAATGGAATACTGAATGGTTTAGTTTATATAAAATGTGCAGGGATTTATGTTGTGCAAAATGAACCATGGAAAGAGAGGAAGGGAAGTCATTGATATTTTAAGGTTGTTTAAGTAAATATTTTAAAATGTAAAACAGAAATTTAATAGAAAATTAAATGGGGGGGGGAATTATATAACAATGGCTATGTGGACTTCTGCAGAAGTGAGTTCCAGAGTTGGTAACTCTGCGCTGTGTTGAGAAGTTATTTCTTTTGTCTGTCCTGAATCTTCCAACAAAGGAAGAACCAGGACAAATGGAAGCACATACAATGGTACCTCGGGTTAAGAACTTAATTCGTTCTGGAGATCTGTTCTTAACCTGAAACTGTTCTTAACCTGAAGCATCACTTTAGCTAATGGGGCCTCCTGCTGCCGCCGCGTCGCCGGAGCACGATTTCTGTTCTCATCCTGAAGCAAAGTTCTTAACCTGAGGTACTATTTCTGGGTTAGCGGAGTCTGTAACCTGAAGCGTATGTAACCCAAGGTACCACTGGAGTTAAATTGGGGGGTTGTGCTGTCCCCCAATTTGGGCAGCTTTAGAAAGGAGTTAGACAAATCCACGGGGGATAATTCAGGGCGAAGTCAGGATCGCTGTGGCCTCCCCTCCAGTATCGGCTCCTGGCCCCTGACTCTCTCCAGGCCACTAATCTTGGTCCAGAAGTGAAAAGAGGATCAGCCTCTTCATTCCTCCGGAACCAGCTGTTCTTCTTTTCTTTCCCGAAGTCACTTTGCTCATTCCCACATCCCACAGCTGTTTGCTTTGCAGGGACAACTTCATTAACTTCATTATCCCAAGCAGTGACCTGTGGCGATGGATGGTCAGGGTTTCTTTTCCTGGCTGGCTAACCTCTGCAGCATCTGGTTGGTGGATAGGTCTGTCTTGGAGCAAGAAGAGGTTGAAGGACATCACTCTCTGAGCAGCATTTATCTCGGGGGATTTTATCTGTTCAACTCTGACCCTAGGACTGAATGGCTTCTCAGGCTGCAGTTTGTTCTTCCTAAGCTTTGCTCTTCTCAGAGTCATCTTGCTGATCAAAAGGACTTTGAATTCTAATCTTATCTCTTATTGCATTCTGCGCACAACAAAAGTCACCCATGAGTTGTCAAGGGCCCTCAAAATATTTGCAGATCCTTCAGCCGATTAAGTATTAATCCCCCTGTCTCTTGCAAACTCATTGCTTTATTCCTTTGCTTTGAACTCCTCCGGTTTGGGCTTTTCTCGGCCTCTCTGACCACAAAAGGCTCTGGACTCTGGTTCCAGCAGAGACTGGCATCTGACCCCTCATATAGAAGTCCAGGAAATTTCCAGCACTCCAACCACTACACCACACTGTCTCTTACATGCTAAGTGGCTGTAGTTCATTGGTCTCACTCTCCCCACAAACACAGGGTTGTAAAGACTGCGGAGAGAATAATCGGGTGCACTCTTCCCACCTTGGATCAAATCTACGCTTCCAGGTGCCATAAGAAAGCTGCAGAGATAGCACAGGATAGTGCGCACCCCCGGAAATGATCTCTTTCAGCTTCTGCCTTCTGGAAGAAGGTACAGGGTTATAAAGACTAGGACTAGCCACCTGAGAAACAGTTTCTAGCCAAATGCGATTTTGGTTTTAAACGCAGTGTAAGGTAGTCTCTATGGGAGTATATTGTATTTAACTATGAGGTATCACAGTTTCCAGGGGGCTAACCAGGCTGGGATAGATGGGATAGCAGGCTTGCTGGTTTTTGAATGTCTGATGTAGATTTTTTCAATTTTGTTGTTCTGCATGGGACAATGACAATAAAGAGTATCGTATCATATCATATCGTAGTCCACCCCGCTGCACTGCAGGAACCTCAACTAAAGCACCCAAGACAAATGGCCAGTGAAGTCCTGCATGCAACGCATCGTTAATCTGTGGAACTCCACCCCACAAGAGGCAATGATGCCCACCAACTTGGATGGCTTTAAAAGAGGATTGGGCAAATTCATGGAGAGGGAGAGGGCTATCGATGACTCCTAGCTAGGATGGCTGTGTTCTGCCTGCACAGTTGCTGGAAATGAATTGCTGCAAACTGCAGGAGGGGCTCTTGTGATCGGATCCTGCTTGCGGCTTTCCTGTACATGCATCTTCTTGGCCACAATGAGAACAGGATGCTGGACTAGATAGGCCATTGGCCTGATCCAGCAGTACTCCAGGGAAGTAATAGTGCCACTGTATTCTGCTCTGGTCAGACCTCACCTGGAGTACTGTGTCCAGTTCTGGGCACCACAGTTCAAGAAGGACACTGACAAACTGGAATGTGTCCAGAGGAGGGCAACCAAAATGGTCAAAGGCCTGGAAACGATGCCTTATGAGGAACGGCTAAGGGAGCTGGGCATGTTTAGCCTGGAGAAGAGGAGGTTAAGGGGTGATATGATAGCCATGTTCAAATATATAAAAGGATGTCACATAGAGGAGGGAGAAAGGTTGTTTTCTGCTGCTCCAGAGAAGCGGACACGGAGCAATGGATCCAAACTACAAGAAAGAAGATTCCACCTAAACATTAGGAAGAACTTCCTGACAGTAAGAGCTGTTCGACAGTGGAATTTGCTGCCAAGGAGTGTGGTGGAGTCTCCTACTTTGGAGGTCTTTAAGCAGAGGCTTGACAACCATATGTCAGGAGTGCTCTGATGGTGTTTCCTGCTTGGCAGGGGGTTGGACTCGATTGCCCTTGTGGTCTCTTCCAGCTCTATGATTCTTCTTAGATTCTTATTGCCATCCCGCGGGGCTTGTGGTTGCAGAGAAACCAGGAAAGTGTTTGTTGTTGTTGTTTAGTCGTTTAGTCGTGTCCGACTCTTCGTGACCCCCTGGACCAGAGCACGCCAGGCACTTCTATCTTCCACTGCCTCCCACACTTTGGTCAGACTCATGTTTGTAGCTTTGAGAACACTGTCCAACCATCTTGTCCTCTGTCGTCCCCTTCTCCTTGTGCCCTCCATCTTTCCCAACATCAGGGTCTTTTCCAGGGAGTCTTTTCTTCTCATGATGTGGCCAAAGTCTTGGAGCCTCAGCTCCAGGATCTGTCCTTCCAGTGAGCACTGAGGGCTGATTTCCTTCAGAATGGCTCGGTTTGATCATCTTGCAGTCCATGGGACTCTCAAGAGTCTCCTCCGACACCAGAATTCAAAAGCATCAATTCTTCGGCGATCAGCCTTCATTATGGCGACTGAGCCAGGCCAAGCCGCAGAGTTGCCATGGCCCAAAGGGGCAGAAATGGCTTCCACATGGACCCTGTAGCTACATCTTCTTTGCTTCTCATGTTGAAAAGTGAGCAAGAGGCAAGCACTTTTCTTTGAACTCGAGGAGGTGTAAAATCATGAAAGCAAATAAAACACAGGAACGGGCGGCGGGGAGGCCTGTTCAGAGGAAAAGCAGCGTTTGGCGTCCGCGGGGAAACATGATTCTTCTTTCTCTTTCTTCTTTTATGCATCAAAGTTTGTCATAAAACTTTTACGGCAAGGATAAATGATTTGCTTGTGTGTGAAATGTGCAGATATCACAGAAACATATTTTTTTTTCAACCAGGGAGAGAGAACCCTGCAGCCCCATCCCTCCCCACATCCAAATCATGTTTGATATGACTGCCTCCGGCTGCATCTCAAAAGAATCCACAAACAGGCTTGTTCCAGTTTGTGCGTTTGGGCTTTTGCTGATACAAACCAGAAGGTTTCTGTGCCAGGCGAGAACTCGGAGCTTGCTGTCTGCAGGAATTTCAGGCGCACTGGGAAGCGGTTTCCCTAATTGCTGCTTGCGGAGAAACTGGGAGGCCAATTTTTAATCTTTAACCCGCCTCAGAGAGGCCCAAAGAGATCAGGTGGGCTGAAGGATGGAGGTTTGAAAGGGGAATTTAAGCCAAGGCAGCTCTGCCCCCCAATTTCAGTTAGGGTGCTAAGGAATAATGAAACCCCGCATGCACACATGGTTTTCTCCTCTTTGCATATGACAACCATGTAAAAAAATACCCTGCAGAAGTTATAAGCCTGCTGGGGCTGGCAGAGGGGAAACCAAGAGTTCACATCTGGCTCCAGCAGTCAAACTGCATTTCTCTGCTGGGCCGGGAAGAGCCCAAGTGAGGCCTGTAACAAAATGTTGCAGCATGGAGCACAGCTCCTCAGGATTCCAGCCACCCACGCCTTCTCCCAGGATACTCACATTTTATTTCCACTTAGTTTACACTTATTTCCCCTTCCAAAAGACAGTCAGGTTTCAATGCCCACCATTTTGGGGTTTTTTTTTAGAAAAAAGGTGATGGTACTCATCACGAAGTTGTTACAGTAAATGCTACACTTTTAACATGTATTGTGTACCCTTGAGCACCCCCGGGGAAAAAACACTGATTCCCACTGATGGCTGTCACATGGAAGAAGGAGCAAACTTGTTTTCTCCTTCTCTGTTGGGGAGGACCCACAGCTTCCAGTTACAAGTGTTTCAGGAATTTATGTATAGGTGGTGGTGGGGTTTTGCCCCTCCAGCAGATATCATGCACATGCAGCCCACTACCAAAATCAGCACAATCACTTTTGTGACTTTTGTGATTTGTCCCCGCAAAACACTTCATCACAGTTTCTTCCTATATATTCAAAGGGCCTTTGCTGCACGATACCAAATGTAACAATTCACTGATAACTGTATCTATGTACTGGCTCACAGGGAAAACTTCAGAAATTCATCTAAACATGTGAGCTCAGCTACTCAGCAGCCCCTCTGCCTGAGGGATAATCCCTGGCCTCCTGATACCTGAGTGCCAGACAGGTAGCCATTCCAGAAATACCAAACCCAAAATGGTGTGATTACCTTAACTTGGCTGGGAAACAGGGAAATGTAAATATCTTTTTGTTTCACTTGATGGGTGTTTGGAGGAGGGCAAGGAGAACCATGGGGCAGGGTCCAGGATGCTCAGATTACTGCCACCAGACCTCCCCTTTCATGATGTAACCGTGATGTATGAGTGATGTAGCTTGGGGGGGTGTAACATGGGGATTAGCAGCTCATAAAAGTTTGGGGTCTTCTTTTGTTCTCTGCTTCCATCTTATTCCACCTTGTGGCAGGTGAGAGTCCTGTTGCGACAGTCTTCAGGAAAGACCAAGCCTCCTGGCTGCTGTTTTGCTCTGGTAATCCTGGCTGGTGCCTTTTGTTTTTGCCCAAGGGAGCCCTCAGATTTCTTAGTTAACGCAAGAAAGGAGATTCTGACTCAACATTAGGAAGAACTTCCTGACAGTAAAAACTGTTTGACTGGGGAACAGACTCCCTCAGGCAGTTGTGGACTCTCCTTCCTTGGAGGTTTTTAAAGCAGAGCTTGGATGGCCGGTTGCCATGGATGCTTTAGTTGAGATTCCTGCACTGTAGCGGGTTGGACTAGATGACCCCACGGGTCCCTTCCAACTCTACGATTCTTTGATTTCTGGGGTTGTTTTTGCCTCCTGCAAAATGAGCCATCTGATGCCTTCCTCATTTCCCCAAGGGCTACTGTTTCAACTACGTAAGGAAAAGTGCTCAGAAATTGAATTTCTTCATAGTGTACTGTATATGATTACGGCGATCCTCTGGTGTTTTCGTTCCTTTTTCATTTATTTATGCCCAACCTTTCAGCTCCTGGAGTGGTTTAAAATGAAAATGGAACACCAGAATAAACCAGTCCTTATAAAATTGCAACCGGCTCTTGGAGCTGTTACCATACAGGGGTACCTCGGTCTAAGAACAGTCCTGTTAACGAACGATTCGGGCAACGCACTCCGCAAAAGCGGAAGTAGGTGTTCTGGCTAGCAAACTTTGCCCCGGAAGCCAAATGGAAACTGAACCTGGCACCGGCGGTGGGAGGCTGCTCTACATTCCCAAAGCCTCCCCAATCTGGCTTTGTCGGGGATTCCTTAGCTGTGATTCCTGCATTGCCGGGGGCTGGACTGGATGACCTTTGGAGATCCCTTCTGACCCTGCCATTCTGTGATTCCTTTTCTCGCCCGCTTGCTCCATGTATGTTGCTCAGCCTGGTCCCCCTCCCTTGCTTGCTCTTGCTCCCTCGCTCGCCTCCCCGCTCTCGCTGTGAAATCTGTGACAATGAGACCCCAGTGCAGTTTCCAAGGAGCCTGGCTCTGAGCTCTGGGCATGGATTGTGCAAATGGTGAGTTTGCATAATGCATTCTGCCTCGTCCAAGGTTCGGTGGAGGAAGGGGACAGGCGATAATAGAGCCATTGCTCGCTGGCAGAGCAGCTGCCTCGCATGCAGAAGGGCTCGGTCTCCAGCGCCTACAGTTAAACTCTGGATTTCTGGTATTAGGCCATGGGTGGGCAGCCTAAGGCCCAGGGACCCGATATGGCCTAGTCGCCTTCTATATCTGGCCTGCCAACGGTCCGGGAATCAGCGTGTTTTTACATGAGTAGAATGTGTCCTTTTATTTAAAATGCATCTCTGGGTTATTTGTGGGGCATAGGAATTTGTTCGTTTCCCTCCGCAAAATATAGTCTGGCCCCCACAAGGTCTGAGGGACAGTGGACCGGCCCCCTGCTGAAAAAGTTTGCTGACCCCTGTATTCAAAAGGTAAAGGGACCCCTGATCATTCGGTCCAGTCGTGACCAACTCTGGGGTTGCGGCGCTCAGCTCACTTTACTGGCCGAGGGAGCTGGTGTACAGCTTCCGGGTCATGTGGCCAGCAGGACTAAGCCGCTTCTGGTGAACCAGAGCAGCACACGGAAACGCCGTTTACCTTCCCGCCAGAGCGGTACCTATTTATCTACTTGCACTTTGACGTGCTTTTGAACTGTTAGGTTGGCAGGAGCTGGGACCGAGCAACGGGAGCTCACCCTGTCATTGCGGGGATTCAAACCGCCAACCTTCTGATTGGCAAGTCCTAGGCTCTGTGGTTTAACCCACAGCAAACCTCTTCTTTTCTGCCTGTGACCCTGAAGAACTGCTGCCGGCCAGAGTAGGCAGTACTGGGCTCAGTCACCTGACTCTGTGTTGGACAGGATGTGCATTAAAATGTTTTGCGTGCTGGTTTTCATTTTTCATTTTTGGTGATGGTGTGAGCAGTCCTTTAGTCATCATTGCAAGCACCCTGGTGCCATGCTGTGGGAATGGTACAGGGGCAGCGATGCACTGAGAATCACAGAATCGTAGGGTTGGAAGGGACCCGAAGGATCATCCAGTCCAACCCCCGGTAAATGCAAGAACCTGTCACCCTCTGCAACTTGAGCAGGGGCTGCACCATGTGGAATTGCCAGTGAAAAACTGGCTTTTTGTGCAGCTCTCGCAACAGTGAGCTGGACAACAACCCTTTGCATGCCCATCGCTGCCATGAATGAAAACAGAAAGGAATCTAAGATCGAGGAGCGATGGTGAATTCTGAAGGATGAGGAGTGTTAAAAAGTGCTGCAGAAAAACGTCAGGGGGGAGGCTGTTGGGTTGTGGTTTTCATTTTTAGTATGTCTTTTGTGGTTTTATATCTTGATTTTATTCTGTGAACTGCTCTGAGACCCCTGGGTATAGGGCAGTATATAAATTCAAATAATAATAATAATAATAATAATAATAATAATAATAATAATAATAATAATGTAGAAACGCTTGGTCATAACGCTCTTATGCAGATTGGTGTTGCGGTTGCATTTGGAATACCATTTTCAGTTCTGGTCGCCTTGCCTCAAAAAGGATACCCTAGAGTTGGAAAATAACGAGAACAACAGCAACAACAACAACAACAATTTATTATGTATACCCCGCCCATCTGGCTGGGTTTCCCCAGCCACTCTGGGCAGCTTCCTACAGAATATTAAAATACAATAGTCTATTAAACATTAAAAGCTTCCCCAAACAGGGCTGCCTTCAGATGTCGTCTTAAAGTCTGGTAGTTGTTGTTCCCTTTGACATCTGAAGGGAGGGTGTTCCACATGGTGGGTGCCACCACCGAGAAGGCCCTCTGCCTGGTTCCCTGTAACTTGGCTTCTCGCGGTGAGGGAACCGCCAGAAGGCCCTCGGAGCTGGAACTCAGTTCAGGAAAGGGCCACAAAAATGATCAAGGGATCAAGGGGATGGAGTGGCTCCCCTGGGGGGAGATCTGCATCTTTTAGGAATTTCAGGTAAGATGTGTTATTTTTATCTGGCGAACTCGGCATATACCAATTTTTTCGCGCTATAAGACACACCAGACCACAAGACGCACCTAGTTTTTGGAGGAGGAAAACAAGAAAAAAAATATTCTGAATCTCAGAAGCCAGAACAGCAAGAGGGATCGCTGTGCAGTGAAAGCAGCGATCCCTCTTGCTGTTGTGGCCTCTGGGATAGCTGTGCAGCCTGCATTCGCTCCATAAGACGCACACACATTTCCCCTTACTTTTTAGGAGGGAAAAAGTGAGTCTTATAGAGCAAAAAATATGGTAAATGCCGGAGAGTTTAGAGAACCTTCACAAGACCTTGTTAGTCATGCTTAAACCCAAAGCAATAGAGTTTGGGTTGCAGGGAGGGGGATATGTCACTTGGAGCCACCTTCTTCTCATCTCTGAGAAGTTTTTTGTTGCTTCCCTCCCCCCCAACCCCCCCCTTAAAAACAGCCATCAGGTTTATGGAAAAATGCCTGAGAGAATCCCTGAGCAACCTGCTAGCTAACCTGTTCAAATCAGAAAGAACTCTCCTTCCTTGGAGGATTTTAGGCAGAGGTGGGCGGGCGGGGGGGGGGCACCAGGGATTCTTCAGCTGAGATTCCTGCGTTGCAGGGGGCTGGACTAGATGACCTTGGGGGGACCTGCCATTCTCTGAATCCTGTCACCCTGCAATCTTCCCTTCAAAGACAGCAGTGGTTGAATATGTCTGGCTCTTCTCTGGCAGGTGAGGGAGAACTTCCTCCTCCTGGAATATTCTTAGATCCCGCAGATTCTTGGCATCCTTGAGTAAGGGCACTCCCTGCCTCTGGCCCCATTAGCACCTGCACTTTGCCTTTTGTGGGATCCCTTCTCTCCCGCAACCCCATCCTTTTTATTACTGTAAGAAGAGCCTGCATAACTCCAGACGGCTGCAGCGGCCACTGGCTCTGCGAGCTTCTCTGTTGCCGTGGGAGATTTCCCCAGCAATGCTGACCTAACTCTGAAAACATTTAAACAGAAGGCCGTGAGGGAAACGGCCTAAGCTGAAGCTTCCTTCCCCCTCCTCTTGCACCTCTGTCAGCTTGGCGGTCTGAATGGTGCAACTCCTGCAAGGAGGATCGAGTCCTTTCTGAATCTCTAAGCTGAATTCCGCACCATATTCCGCCCCCTGCCTCCCGTTTCCTGGCTAAATGCCGCTGTAGCTGTTGGCACAGCCTTGGCAGGGGAGATAAATCTCTGGTTTGTGCTACAGCAGGGACCTCTCTGCAAATGGAGGCAGCTGCGTGCTCTTGCCCGTCTCCCCAGCATGGCGCTTTGCACAAACGAAGCCTCCTGCGTGTTGGGGTTTGGAGCGCAAAGCAAAATCGTTCCTCCAGAGCAAACTCAGATCCCCAAGGCGGATAAGAGAGCAAGCCCTTCTCAAAAAAAAAAAGTGGTGGGTTCATGCAAAATTCATGCAAGGCACTGCAATGTTTTTGCAGGAGAATGCCGAGTCACAGGCCTCTTTCTAAGGAACCTCGCACATCGGGGTACAGCATTCCTGCTTCAAGGAAAAGAAGGGAACCCCAGCATTTACCCTTGTGATAGGAATTTTGAGGTCTTAGACACAGTGGTACCTCCTGTTAAGTACTTAATTCGTTCCGGAGGTCTGTTCTTAACCTAGAAACTGTTCTTAACCTGAAGCACCGCTTTAGATAATGGGGCCTTCCGCTGCTGCCGGAGCAGGATTTCTGTCCTCATCCTGAAGCAAAGTTCTTAACCCGAGGTACTATTTCTGGGTTAGCGGAGTCTGTAACCTGAAGAGTATGTAACCTGAAGTGTATGTTACCAGAGGTACCACTGTAGATGTTAAATGTTCATAAGTGTACCAACCAAGCACATACATAGATCAGCACAGGAAGACTGACCTGGAAGCATTTTTGATTCCCAAACTGACCAAATGTTTTCTCTGCAAGGTCAAAGGAAAATGGAAAAGCCTCCCCATTGTTTTTTCCTTCACAAATCCTGTCTTAAGGGTATGTCTGTGTATGAATAGGGTGTGAGCCTGTGACATGGCCCAGGAACTAAGTATTTATCATTACTGTACAAAAGACTGGCCGGGATCCCCAGGCAATCCAATCTAGTAAGCAGGGTATCCAATCAACCAACCTGCCAGACAGGAGATAAAGGACAGGAGAAAAACAACATTCAAATTTCTGTTTTAGACTGCCTTTTCTGTGATGTAGGTATGATGTATCTGAGGGGTGGTCTTAGGTTACACCCCTTCTGTGATGTATGTATGATGTTTCCGGGGGTGGTCTTGATCTACAGGGCGGCAATATAAGGGCTTGCGCGCCATTGTTCTGCGTTCTCTCCTCCCTCCCTTCGTGGGGACCCTGTTGCAACAGATCAATAAAGATCAGGCTTACGAGCTGCTTCACTTCTCAATATTATTTGGTTGGCCTCTGTTATTTTCTCCTACCAATAGAGAACCTACATAAGGACTATATGGGCTCTTGGATACCCCATAAGGGAAAAGGGCAATTTTTGTTTCCAGCACCCTTGCTCCTTCCAACTGGTTTGGTTAGAAAACAGGGGTGCTTTGACCCTTTCTGCAGGCAGGAAGAGCTTGCTCAGAAGGGCTTCCAGGAGCTTCCAGCCAGACTTCAGATTAACTTAATCAATTGGTCTGAATGATTCTTGACTGGTTCCCCAAAACTGCCGCCCTTCTCCTGGCCTAACCTCTGCAGTTTCCACTGCCGCTCAGCTGTCTCCTGTGTGGGCTGCATCTGAAAATGCTGATGTACAGAATGAAAGTGGCTCTCTCCAAAACTCCCTGTCTGTCTCCAAGTCCCCCACCTGCCTTTTAGAGCACTTTGCCTCTCCTTCCCTCTCAACAAATGTCTCTGGCCAGTTCCTTTTGCTGTTCTGATTGTGGGGGCTGATCAGTTAATCCACGTTAAATTCTATTGATGTGTACCTGCCTTAATGCCTTGGTCTGGTTGGCTTGAATTCTTGGAATTGTGGAGTTGGAAGGGACCCCTGGGGTCATCTAGTCCAACCCTCTGCAGTGCAGGAATTTCAACTACAGAATCCCTGCCAGGTGGCCCCCCCAACCTTTGCTTAAATGAAGGAGAGTCCACCACCTTAAGAGTCTGGCTGCGGGATCAGTCCAAAGGACCACCAGGCCCAGCTTCCTCTTGACCTCAGCAACTTGTTCACGGAGGCCTCTGAAACTTTCAGCAAATCCTTCGAGAACAGGACTTGTGAAGCCATCAGAACAGTTGCCGCCACCTTCTCTGTGACAGTGAGCATTCCATCAGTCAACTTGCCTGCTGTTCAAAATAACATTTCCCATTGTCTATTTGGAACCTGCCCATTTTGCTATAATAATAATAAAGGTAAAGGTACCCCTGCCCGTACGGGCCAGCCTTGACAGACTCTAGGGTTGTGCGCTCATCTCACTCTAGAGGCCAGGAGCCAGCGCTGTCCGCAGACACTTCCGGGTCACGTGGCCAGCGTGACGAAGCTGCTCTGGCGAACCGGCACCAGAGCAGCACACGGAACACCATTTACCTTCCCGCTATAAAGTGGTACCTATTTATCTACTTGCACTTAAGGGTGCTTTCGAATTGCTAGGTGGGCAGGAGCTGGGACCGAACGACGGGAGCTCACCCCGCCACGGGGATTCGAACCGCCGACCATGCGATCGGCAAGTCCTAGGCGCTGAGGTTTTACCCACAGCACCACCCGCATCCCTATAATAATAATAGTAATATTTTATTTATACCCCGCCCTTCCCAGTTCAAAAACTGGGCTCAGGTCAGCTAACAACAAATTTAAAACACTTAATCATAAAAGCAGCATAAAATACAGTATAAAAACCTGAATAACAATAAAATTCAAAAATCAATTAGATAATCCCCAGGGCTAGCTGGCTGAATTGGTCCTACTTGGGCCAGCGAGGAGGCCAGGGGAGAATTAGCTGTGGGGTCTCAGAGCTGGTGATCTTCATAAAAGGGGAGGGGGAGGGAAGAGAAGGGAAATAGAAGATCAGGCTGAATTCAAATTAAAGGCCAGGCGGAATAGCTCTGTCTTACAGGCCCAACGGAAGGAGGTTAAATCCTGAAGGGCCCTGGTCTCATGGGACAGAGCATTCCACCAGGTCGGAGCCATCTCTGAAAAGGCCCTGGCCCTGGTGGAGGATAGTCTGACTTCCTTAGGGCCCGGGACCTCTAAACTATGGTTATTCATGGACCTTAAGGTCCTCTGCGGGGCAGACCAGGAGAGGCGGTCCCGTAGATACGAGGGCCCTAAGCCGCAAAGGGCTTTAAAGATCAAGACCAGCACCTTGAACCTGACCCTGTACTCCACCGGGAGCCAGTGCAACTGGTAAAGCACTGGGTCTCCTGAGTTCTGGAGCCAAGAGAGTGGGGGGCAGGGAAACTCCACTTCTGTGTCCACTTCCTTCTCTCCACTTCTCTTTCCTTTCGCCGCTTTCCACGCTGGTTCTTTATCCCTCTCCTTGGCTTTCCCCCAACTTGCTGCTTTTGCACAGATGGTTTCGCGGGGCAAACGCCAGGGCGAGGCTGCAGCCCAGACCCGTCTTCCTCCGCTGCTGCCTGGGGTCTCTGGGTGTTGTTATCCCAAAACACCCCGAGGGGCACTGGGTGGAAGGATGCTCAGCAGGACTATGCAGGTCCCCTGAGCTCCTTTAGCTCTCTGCCTGCAAACTGACGCCTGGCGCCCCTGGCCCTTCCACAGCTCCTCACAGATTTGTGCGGCTCTGAGCACCTGGCTGGCCGCTGGCCATCAATTCTTGGCTGCTCATCCAACCTGCCGTCCTTGCTGCTGTCAGCGTGGTTTATGGTGCCGGCAAGAACTTAATTACTGGCCTTGCCCTCCCCTCCAAGAACCACGTCCTCTCCAGATAATGGAGTGTGCGGCAGGGGCAGTGTTCTGCTCCGCTGCGCCGCTGAGGGCTGGCAGATAACCGATGGAGCCGTGTTTTCCCCTCTTCAACATGCACATTAACATCGATCCGACCTGCCCGAAAGTCTGCCGCTGCAGGTCTAGAGGCTCTTGCCAAAATAAAGCCGCCTTGCGGCGCTGAAAGAAGCCTCTGCTCTTCCCACCGTCTGCCCCAAGCCCGTTTCTGATTTGGGGGGCTTCAATCGCTGCTTATTTTTATTTGTTTAACAACATTTATAACCTGCTTGAGTGTGGTGCCATGGTTAGAGTGTCGGACAGGGACTTGGGAGTCCAGGGTTCGAATCCCTGCTTAGCCATGAAGTGACCGGGGGGGGGCAGTCACTGCCTCTTAGCCCAAGCTACCTCGCAGGGTTGTTGTTGTTGTGGGGAAAACCATGTGTGCCCCCTTGAGCTCCTTGGAGAAAGTGGGGGAATAAATGCAACAAATAGAAATAAAAAATAGAACCGCCTAAGGAATTGGCAGGAAAATGAAAGAAACATTAAATACATCAATGAAAGACACTTAAAAACAGGGTTTTCTTTTCTTTTCTTTTTTATACAAAAGAAAAAAAATATGATACATCTTTTACAAACAAACAAACAGAAATATGTAACACTGCTTCACCAATACACAAAAATATTTCTACTTCCGACTTCATTGATCTGTACTAAATCTTGTTTTTCTTCTTTTTACCTTATTTCAATTCGAGAGTTATTCGAAGCATTATAAGTTTTCATATGGTGACACTGTTCTTTTTTAAAAAAATAAATAAATTATTTTCAATGCAAAATTACAAACATTGAATCCAAAATAAAACTATTACAAACAAGAAAGAAAAACAAAACACAAAAAGGAAAAACATAAACATAAACAAACAAAAAAATCGACAAATAAAACCACTGTTCTTTTAGATATTGTCTATACGCCCCCTTTAAACTTTCGGGTCGACCAATCTCTATTTTCCTCCGTCATATTTGCTAATTCCATATATCCTAACAGTTTTCCTTGCCACTCCTCTTTTGATGGAATTTTATCTCCCTTCCACCCCTTGGAATCCGTTCCAGAAGTCTGTTTGACTTCCAAAATGTTCAGAAACCAAGGCGCGGCTTAAGATTGGCTGCAGAAAGCTCCTGCAGCCAACCAGAACTCTCGTCGGACGTTCGGGTTCCAAAGAATGTTCGCAAACCGGAACACTCACTTCTGGGTTTGCAGCGTTCGGGAGCCCAAAAGTTGGACTCACTAGGCGTTCGACATCCGAGGCACGACTGTATCAGGTTCAGATTGTGCTCCTGTCCTGTTAAAACCCTTCCTTGCCCACCCTGTAGGCAGCTGGGAGCCGGCGGTCCAGATCTCCTGTTTCTCTGTGGGGGTGGGCTGTGCTGAGTGGTCTTATATGTATATCGTATATGAGGACGCGGGTGGCGCTGTGGGTAAAACCTCAGCGTCTAGGACTTGCCGATTGCATGGTCAGCGGTTCAAATCCCCGTGGCGGGGTGCGCTCCCGTCGTTCGGTCCCAGTGCCTGTCAACCTAGCAGTTCGAAAGCACCCCCGGGTGCAAGTAGATAAATAGGTACCGCTTTATAGCGGGGAGGTAAACGGCATTCCGTGTGCTGCGCTGGCTCACCAGATGCAGCTTGTCATGCCGGTCACGTGACCCAGACGTGTCTGTGGACAGCGCTGGCTCCCGGCCTATAGAGATAGATGAGTGCACAACCCTAGAGTCTGGCAAGACTGGCCTGTACGGGCAGGGGTACCTTTACCTTTACCTTTACCTCGTATATAATAAATGTTCATAAATGTACCAAGCAAACATGTACATAAATATATAAACCACATATCTGAAGCAGCACAGGAAAACAGCCATGAAGCCATTTCAGCTCCCAAACTGACCAAATGTTTTCTCTGCAAAGTCAAAGGAAAATGGAAAAGCCTCCCCATTGTCTTTTCCTTCACAAATCCTGTCTTGAGGGTATGTATGTGTATGAATAGGGTGAGCCTGTGACCTGGCTCAGGAACTAAGATGTAAGTATTACAAAAGACTGGCCTGGTCCCCCCCCCCCCAGGTATTCAATCAAGTAAGCATTAACAGGTAACTTGCCAGACAGGAGGTAAACAAAGCACTCAGATTTCTGCTGTAGACCACCCCTTTGTGTGATGTAGGCATGATGTATCTGGGGGGTGGTCTTGAGCTACATCCTTTCTGTGATGTATGTATGATTTATGGAGGGGTGGTTTTGAGCTCCAGGGAAGGCAAATTAAAATGTCTATATAAGGATGGGCACACCTAGGTTCTGGGTCCTCCTCCTTTCCTATGTGTGAAGGGAGCACCCTGTTGCAACAGTTCAATAAAGATCAGGCTTACAAGCTGCTTTGCTTCTCAATATTCTCTGGTTGGCCTCTGTTATTTTCTCCGAACGATGGAGAACCTACAAAGGACTCTATAAGGGCTCTTGTGTCCCCCATAAAGGAATAAGGGCAGATTTTTGTTTATTACAAGTTGAAAGAGAGGGAGTGGTGGTGGCCAAGGGGCAAACTGACCCGAGGGTCTCCTGGGGAACTTGATTCTGCCTGGCGGCTGCACTGCCACCCTGCCTCCTTACTGCAGGTAGCCTCTTCTTGCAGCATCGAAGGCGGAGGTGGAAATTGTGTCCTATGCAGGCAGAAGCAATCTCCACTAATGGCCGGCCAGGGAGTTGTTTGGGCAGGTCGTCCTCCTGCAAGCTGAGCCAGACCCTCCTGCGCTGGATCTGTGCGTGTGATTCGCATTGCCTTTACAGGACCAGGGGGAAAGGAAAGGGAGGCGAGAGTCTCTTGAAAACGTGGCTGCTGCTTCATGCAGATCTGGGAGGAGGCTGTTGCAGGCCCCAAATTGTGGGCAAGGGCATGCGTGCTCTTGCAAAGTGTGGACTTTTACGTTAGCAGCAAGCAGAGGGGTGCAGAATCTTACCTTTTACTTGTTGGAAATGAAAGGGTCAGTGCACTGTTGCAGGAATTTATGTATAGGTTGGGGATGGGTTGCCCCTCCAGCAGATATCATGCACATGCAGCCCACTACCAAAATCAGCACGATCACTTTTGTGACTTTTGTGATTTGTCCCCACAAAACACTTCATCACAGTTTCTTCCTATCTATTCCAAGGGCCTTCCTTGCACGATACCAAATGTAAGAATTCACTGATCAATGTATCTATGTACTGGCTCACAGGGGAAACTTCAGAAATTCATCTAAACATGTGAGCTCAGCTACTCAGCAGCCCCTCTGCCTGAGTGATAATCCCTGGCATCCTGATACCTGAGTGCCAGACAGGTATCCATTCCAGAAATACCAAACCCAGATGAAGACAAAAGGGTGGGATTAACTTGGCTGGGAAAGAGGGAAATGTAAATATCTCTTTTGTTATGCCTGATGGGTGTTTGGTGGAGGGCAAGGGGGAACCATGGGGCAGGGTCCAGGATGCTCAGATTACTGCCACCAGACCTCCCCTTTCATGATGTAACCGTGATGTATTTGTGATGTAGTTTGGGTGGGTGTAACATGGGGATTAGGTAAAGGTATTAGGTCCAGTTGTGGCCGACTCTGGGGTTGCGGCGCTCATCTCGCTTTACTGGCCGAGGGAGCCGGTGTACAGCTTCCAGGTCATGTGGCCAGCATGACCAAGCTGCTTCTGGCAAACCAGAGCAGTGCACGGACCTTTCCACCAAAGTGGTACCTATTTATCTACTTGCACTTTGAACTGCTAGGTTGGCAGGAGCTGGGACCGAGCAACGGGAGCTCACCCCGTTGCGGGGATTCGATCCGCCGACCTTCTGATCGGCAAGTCCTAGGCTCTGTGGTTTAACCCACAGCGCCACCCGCGTCCCTCCAACATGGGGATTAGCAGCTCATAAAAGTTGGGGTTCTCTTTTGTTTGGGGCTTCCATCTTGTTCCACCTGGTGGCAGGTGGGAGTCCTGTTGCGACAGTCTTCAACAAAGACCAAGCCTCCTGGCTGCTGTTTTGCTCTGGTATTCCTGGCTGGTGTCCTTGTTTTTTCCCCAAGGGAGCCCTCAGATTTCTCCGTTAACAGCACAACCAGGGAGCAGCTTTTCCAGCACAAGCTCTTTGGCATGACTGCTGTCCTCTGCTGTCAGAGGTTGCATGCTTCTGAACCCCATTTCCTGCAAACCAAAGAGGGGAGAAGGGTTCTGTGCTCAGGGCCTGATTCCAGGTTTCCTTTTGGTTGGCCACTGTGAGAACAGGATGCTGGACTAAATGGGCCATTGGCCTGATCCAGACTGACCCCCTGCCACACCTAAAACCTTATTATCATATTTCTGCAGCTGTCCCAGAAGTTCTTCTGAACAGCAGCAGATACATTTCTGACAGACCAGCACCCAAAACAATCTGTCCGCTTCCTTTGCAGCCCCCCCTCCACTTCTGCGTTCGATAAATCTTATTTGCCTCCCCCCACCTTGTTACCCCGCTCCCCATGCTTTGTGAAACTTCTCCCGCTCTGTAGCCCCAGCTGCTGCCAAACAAAATGAGATCTCAGATTTTGCAGAAACCCAGATGTCGCATCTGGAAGCAATTTGGAGGGGGGAAATTAAGTAATTTTCCTAACTTATTCTGATTGCAGAATTTGGGGCGGGGGGTTCGGTGTAAAAATCCACATGGCCCTGACCGCAGGAGAACACGAGGCGCTGAAACTGAGTCATTCCTGGCTGCGACTGGCCATCGTTTGTTTTGCTGGGGTCCTGTTGAAAGCCGCTCCGGAATAAGAGGATTTTCCTCTTTGTTCGCACATGGTTTTCAGGCTCCGTGAAATGGCTGCATTTTCTCTTTTCACAGCTCCCTGGCGTCAGTGGAGAGGTGTGCAGATCTGCAAGGATGCAGATTTGATGTGGTCCTTGTTGAGAGGCTTCTCTGTATCCCCACGGAGGATGGAGCGGCCCAGAGGGGCTGAGTTGATGGAGGGTGTTGGCTGGTGATGACAGGGACCAGGTGAGGCAGGGGTTTGTTCAGGAAGCTTGGCGGAAGAAGAAAAGGGATCTTCCACACTTAGAATCATAGAAGGGACCCAGACGGTCATCTAGTCCAACCCTGGGCAATCCAGGAATCACACCAGGAGAGGAGAAGCATCCCAGAGATGGGAGAGGAGTTCAGAGCGGGGAATTTAAAATGGAAAACTGGGCCTTTCCATCACCTTTCCCCCCAGAGTTTTAAGTACAACAGCAGAAGGCCCATTGGACTGATCCGGCGAGCTCTTCCCATGTTCTTATGTTAACAAATGGATCACTTTGTCCAGGGAGTCTCTGAGGAAAGCTGTTTGCTCAGCGTTTTAGAGCAGAGGCAGGAGGGTGGAAATTTATAAAATTCTGCAAGGCATGCACTAAAACTCTTGGGCACCCAAAGAAGCTGAATGTTGAAAGAATCAGATACAAGAAAGGACTTCTTTAAACTATGGAACTCCCTCCCACAGGAGCCAGTGGTGCACACCAGGCTAGATGGATATAATAATAATAATAATAATAATAATAATAATAATAATAATAATGTTGTATTTATATCCCACCCTCTCCAGCCAAAGCCAGGCTCAGAGCGGCTAACAACAATAAAAGTAACACAGTTTACATAAAATCGCAATCATTACAGTGGTGCCCCGCAAGACGAATGCCTCGCAAGACGGAAAACTCGCTAGACGAAAGAGTTTTCCGTTTTGGAGGTGCTTCGCAAAACGAATTTCCTATGGGCTTGCTTCGCAAGACGACAATGTCTTGAGAGTTCCTGCTGGTTTTTTTTCCTCCCCCCCCCTTTTCTAAGCCGCTAAGCCACTTCAGCAGATAAGCCGATCAGCAGATAAGCCACTAAAAGCTGCTAATAGCCGCTAATAGCGCTAATAGCACTAATCCGCTAATCCGTCAATGGGCTTGCTTCGCAAGACGAAAAAACCGCTAGACGAAGAGAATCACAGAACGGATTCTTTTCGTCTTGCGAGGCACCACTGTAATTGAAATGCATTCTAAAATCAATTCATTCTAAAATCAATTCAGAGTCAAATTCATGGCAACCATTGGGCTAGAGTTCTATGAGGATGACCAAAGGAGGGAGTCAGACTGTGCCAAAGGCCAGGCGGAACAGCTCCGTCTTGCAGGCCCTGCGGAAAGATGTCAAGTCCCGCAGGGCCCTGGTCTCTTGTGACACAGAGTTCCACCAGATCGGGGCCACAGCTGAAAATCCCCTGGCTCTGGTTGAGGCCAGCCTAACCTCTCTGTGGCCTGGGATCTCCAAGATGTTTTCATTTGAAGACCGTAAGTTCCTCCGTGGGACATACCAGGAGAGGCGGTCTCGTAGGTACGAGGGTCCTAGGCCGCATAGGGCTTTAAAGGTTAAAACCAGCCCCTTGAACCTGATCCTGTACTCCACCAGGAGCCAGTGCAGCTGGTAGAGCACTGGGTGAATGTGATCCTGTGGCAAGGATTAGACAAATACCTGGAGAAAGAAAGGGCTCTCAAGGCAGCCATGCTCTGAATCTCAGTTGCTGGGGGGAAGCAGGAGGGGAGAGGGATCTTGTTTTTGGATCCTGCTTGCGGGTTTCGGAAAATGGGCATCTGGTTGGTCACTGTGGGAAGAAGATTCTGAACTAGATGGGTGACTGGCCTGATCCGGCAGGTTCTCATTGCATTCCTATTCATCCTGATTTGCTTGGAAACCATTTACATGGAGGTTAGACTATATTCAGCCATTATTGAGCATTTGCTTGCAGGGAGTTCCTACATCTTCCCATTAAACATTTGTTCCCCTTTCAGTTCGTACGCCCGTCACTTTCCTGACTGCAAAAAGCCTCTCTCTTTTCCGAGTGGGTTTGTTGCTCTAGGGCAACAGAGCTTTTAAATCTGCTTTAATTGAACAAACCTAATGTTCCAGAATGCAGCCGAATCCCTCCATTTAATTTAAATGCAACTCTCTGGGAAACTCTGTTTAAACCACAGATCCACTGTGTAAAAAAAGCAGCAGAACAATTCCAGCAGAAATCAGCATAACATGTAAAGAAACATTGGAATTCTGAACAGCTCGGTTCCAAAATATTTCAGCTCCAGGTAAGACAGCTCTATCAATCTAAGCCGCTCCTGGGGCTTCTGGGAGATGCCAAAACCAAAACATCTGGTCACATATTAACAAGTAACAGTGAGTGTCAGCAATCCCTAGAATGCAAACAGAGCTGAGCGAACCGTCGACACAAACGACAGATGAATAGCAAGCTTGATTATTGCTTTGCCAGCTTAGAGGTCCAAGCAGATACCGTATTTTTTGCTCTATAAGACTCACTTTTCCCCTCCTAAAAAGTAAGGGGAAAGGTGTGTGTGTCTTAGGGAGCGAATGCAGGCTGTGCAGCTATCCCATAAGCCAGGACAGCAAGAGGGATCACTGCGCAGCGATCCCTCTTGTTGTTCTGGCTTCTGAGATTCAGAATATTTTTTTTCTTGTTTTCCTCTTCCAAAAACTAGGTGCGTCTTGTGGTCTAGTGCATCTTATAGAGTGAAAAATATGATACTTCCCACTTAAAAGATCCCTAACTCCAACACAAGTGTGAAGGAAGGGTTGTAAAAGCCCCGGGTCAATTTCCCCTGCAGCTAGGAGAGAGGAGATTGAATTTTAGAGCGGATCCAGCCTTTTGCCATGAATCACACTCCAATTTTGGAAGGTCAAACTCATCAGCGGACTTTGCAAGCTCCGATTCCTGGTCAAGATGGATCAGCCATTAAGGCGAGGCAAGGATGCTCTGTTCACAAAGCAGTTGGGCATACCGTGTTAGGTTTATTAGCAACCGTAAAAAGGAAACAGCCAATTCATCGACAAGTTTGGCTGTTGGTCTTGGGCTGATTCACACTTTAGCTGTAATTCCTGCATTGAAGGGGGTTGGGCTAGATGACCGCTGGGTCCCTTCCACCTACAAATCTGTGGTTCTTTGCCCTCCCTTGCTCTTTGCTCCTGCGCCTGTTTAAATATGTAGCTCTCTTGGCCAGGTTTTGTGGTTGGTTTTTAATTCTCCGTTTTATACGGCCTCTCGGGTGCTTTTGTTTTTAGGCACTTAAGAAAATATTAATTATGCCTCGGTAGATGAGTCAGCGCTGAAAGGCTTTCCTGGAAATCAAAATCACTGGACATTGGAGCTCTAAACCAGGGGGTGGCAAGGTTCACCTCGCCTGGGCTGGTTCACTCCTGCGGAGATCGCTCCGTGGGCCGGATTGCATCTGCAGACACAATTTCCGGCACCGTGGAAGTGAGTCCCTACTCCGCGGTGCGCCAGTTTAGCACAGCATGCAGAGACTCACCAAGCAGGCAGCTCGGGGGCCGTTTAAATGATCCCTGTGGGCCACTTGTGGCCCAAGGGCTGCAGGTTGCTGACCCCTGCTCTAAACAGATGCGGAAGGTGGGAGTTGTAGTTCAGATATCGGGCTGGAGAAATTTGGGCTGCATTTTCTTGCAGTTAGCTTGGGGAGCTGCAACCCGCCTGTGTGTCCTGCGGTTCAACTCCCGGCCTGTTTTTGCCTATCCAGCTCTGCCCAATGAGCCCTACTGCCCTGCCTAAGGCTGGTTGGAGTGGGTGGTGCTTGGTATGCACTGCAGCTCAATGCAGTAAGATTCAGGACAGGTAAAAGGACTGTGGAACTCACTGCCACAGGAGGCCCCAATCTAGTCAAATTCATGGAGGAGCAGAGGGCTACGCTTCAGCAATGCTTCTGAAAGACTAGTTGCTGGAAACCACAAGAGGGGAGAGTGTTGTTCTTGTGCTTGAATCCTGCCTTCGGGTTTCCCACAGGAATTTGGACTGGATGGGCCGCTGGCCTGATCCAGCATGAAAATTACTTTGTTTTTAATTGGCTCTCTGGGCTTGAGGGGCTTCTCTCGACCTTTGCTGGGTATTCAAATGGGCCGTTGCCATTGCCCGCAATTTGCCCGGCTTTTGGCTCCGACGAGGCCCTGCAGAAAAATTCCTGTCTGTGTGTGTTGAGCCGCCATGCCTCATTTAGGATAACTGGGGGGGGCGGGGGGAGGGAGTGGAGAGGAGGGAGAGGGGGAGAAAAGGGAGAAGGTCACGCAGAGAGGGCAGCTTCCTCTCGAACAGTGTTATAAAAGTATAATTGCCCTGGGTTATTCGGAGTCCTTTCCCCTCTCTTTACAAGAGTATTTGGGGGGAGGTGGGCTTATTACACATTTTTCAGCAAGCTGAGCGAGGCACGCAATGGGGGCTGCACCCCATCCAATGGGACTGCAAAAGGGGGGGTAGTGAATGATAGACCCCAGGAATCCTGGCTCCCAATCTCTGCTGGAAGCACTCAGCAGTTTCCTTCTCCTTGGGAACATCAGCTTCTAGTAGCAGGACGGAGGGCTGCCTTGCAGAGTGTTTGGGTCTTTCAGGTTCCTGTACTGAACACATGCCCTCCACATGGCCCAGTGTTGTCGTCCCCCCGGCCCAAGTGCCCTGGCGCCACTGCAGGAGAGCCAAAGAGCAGCCAGAGTTCACTTCCTGCCCGCCTGAGAGCTTAGCAAGCAGTCGAGTCGCTTATCTGCCCTTGGCGGCTGACCTCTGCCCATGAAGGGAGCCGTTTCCCTCGGCCTTGAAATGCTCAAAACAATGTCTGAAATTATGGGAACCTCAGAGATTTGTAGAGCTGGGATTTGTAGGGTTCTCTAGTCTAACATAGTCTAACCTCTAGTTCGACATGGATGCCGAAATCCAGCATTGCCTGAGCTCTGCGAGTGCGGCTATCTCCTGATTGAATTGCAGAGTGTTTGAGGACCGGGACATTCGAAGGGAAACCAAAATGCTTGTTTACAAAGCTATTGTACTACCAACCTTACTATATGCTTGTGGAACATGGACCACTTATAAACGCCATCTCCAACTCCTCGAAAGATTCCATCAGCGTTGTCTCCGAAAAAAATTGCACATCACTTGGGAAGATGGGCAAACTAATGCCAGTGTACTGGAAGAAGCAAAGATCACCAGTGTTGAAGCAATGATTCTTCAACATCAACTTTGTTGGACTGGTCATGTTGTGTGGATGCTTGATTATCATCTTCCAAAGCAAGTACTCCATTCCGAACTTAAAAATGGAAAGCGTAATGCTGGTGGTCAACAAAGGAAGTTTAAAGACTCTCTCAAGGCAAATCTTAAAAAATGTAGTATAAACACCAACAATTGGGAAACACTTGCCTGCGAGTGCTCCAGTTGCAGAACAGCCTTGACCAAAGGTGTCATGGTCTTTGAAGACTCTCAAACTCAGGACGCAAGGGAGAAATGCGCTAAGAGGAAGGCACGCTTGGCAAATCCACACTGTAATTAACTCCCACCTGGAAACCAACGTCCCCACTGTGGAAGGACGTGTGGATCCAGAATTGGCCTCCACGGTCCCTTACGGACTCATTGTTCAAACCGTGTTTATGGAAGACAATCTTACTCGGCTACGAAGGATCGCCAAAGAAGAAGAAGAAGACTCTTCCTAATGGCCATGGCATAACATGTTTTCTGGGCAATGCTTTCCATTCAGACTCACATCTCCAGTGCATTCACCAATCAGATTCAGTCTGGACCTACCGAGCGAAGGTCTTCGTGCCTCAATCCTATATGGAATTATTGGATCATTGTTAGATCCAAGCTAGATTCTGAAGATCTCTGAGAAGCTCTCTCTCTCTCTCTCTCTCTCTCTCTCTCTCTCTCTGTGTGTGTGTGTGTGTGTTTCTTTTTCTCTCTCATTAACCCTATCATTCACCACCTCTACCAAAAACAACTCCCCAAAAGTTTTTGTTACTCGGCTACTAGTGATCACCAAAGAAGAAGAAGAAGTCTAACCCCAGTGCAATTTAGCTAAAGTATCCCTGACAGGTAGACAAGTCAGAATCTCCTTCTTGTCAAGTGAAGCCATGGGTTCGAGTCCTCCCCTCCAGAGCAGGAGAAAACAAGCTTGCTCCTTCCTCCATGTGGCAGCCCTTGAGATATTTGAATATTATAATACAAACATAAGAAGATGCTGCTGGCTTACGCCAATGGCCCGTCTAGTGCAGCATCCTGTCCTCACTGTGGCCAACCTGTGAGGTAACTAGCAAGCTGGACCATAAAGAAGGCTGATGGCCGAAGAATTGCTGCTTTTGAATTCTGGTGCTGGAAGAGACTCTGGAGAGTCCCGTGGACTGCAAGAAGATCAAACCTCTCCATTCTGAAGGAGATCAGCCCCGAGTGCTCACTGGAAGGACAGATCCTGAAGCTGAGGCTCCAAGACTTTGGCCACCTCAGGAGAAGAGAAGACTCCCTGGAAAAGACCCTGATGTTGGGAAAGATGGAGGGCACAAGGAGAAGGGGACGACAGAGGACGAGATGGTGGGACAGTGTTCTCAAAGTGACCAGCATGAGTTTGACCAAACTGCAGGAGGCAGTGGGAGACAGGAGTGCCTGGCGTGCTCTGGTCCAGGGGGTCACGAAGAGTCGGACATGACTAAACGACTCAACAACAACAACTAGCAAGCAGAAGAGCAACTCTTCCCTCCTGCGGTTTCCAGAACTGGCATTCAAAAGCATCGCTGCCTCTGACTGTTGAGGCAGAGCAGACCCGTCCTGGCAAGTAGCCATCAATATGCTTCTTCTCCATGAATTTGTCTAATCCGAACTCCTCTCAGTCTCTTCTTCTTCTCCAGGCTAAGCACCCCCGACTCCTCCAACTGTTCCTCCCAAGGCTTGGTTTCCAACACCCTCCATCATCTTGGTCTCCCTCCTTTGCACACCCCTTGTACGTTTCCACACACAGTCCTGCAAAGCTGGAAATGCCATGTTTGCAATGCCACACACGCAGCCAGCTGAAGACCACATGCCCCAAATTTGGGGCCCAACTTACAAGGCAATCCTGCGTTTTGGTTCTTTCAAAGGACTAGGAGGGAGCTGGCATGTCGATGCCTCTCGCACCTCTTTTGTGGGGAGAAGGGGATTAGCTTGTAAGTTTGCTTCACTATTGATTTAACAGAAATTCCATTAAGCCTGGCTATCGGAGTTCATTTTTTTCTTAATTCCTAAAGAACCAAACATCAGCAGAAACAGGGGGGGGGGGGAACCCACCCACATTTCATTAAGCTACACAATGCCTGCTGTTGCTTAGCCAGGAGAGCCCCAGGAAGAAACGAAGTCTTGGCTGAAGCATTCCACCCAGCAATTTTAAAAGAAAAAAAAATGATGTTCAAATAAATAAACACTTATAAGCCCTCTCTGCACCGAACGGCCCCGGGGCAGGTTACATAAAATATCACAATTTAAAACAATACACAACACATGAAAACCATTAAAGCAAAACCACAAAACCAAAAATAATCACAAGGGCAGCAAAACGGGAAGGCAGGAATACAGCAGAAGGGAAAGATCTGCTGACCCAACAGCCTCCAGAGCAGAGAGATGGGATTTGACCCGACACCAGAAAGGAGGGTGCAAGTCTCACCTGGGAGGCGAGAGTGCTCCACAACCCGACTTCTTGCATTTCATTCCCCATTGCAAAATAACTCTGGGCGTTTTGGCCAGGGGGTGCCACCGAGGAAAGCTTTGAGAGGAACTGTGAGACCGCTGCGCCGCCGGTGGTCAGAGTCCCCCTACGCCGTCCTCTTTTTAGTTTATCCTTTTTACTGCGAAAACACTGCCTTGTAACCAGCCGGTACACAAGAACCCAGCGGACACTTTAGAGAGCAGCAGGCATGTGTCAACCCCCAAAGGAGTTCTTCAAGAATGAACAGGCCGGTCACCCCCTCAATGACGTGTGGGATGCACGTTCGCAACCCGCAGCGTTCACAACCCGCAGCGGCGCGTCTGTGCACACGCGGGTTGCGATTCGGCGCTTCTGCACATCTGCCGAAACCCAGAAGTAACCTGTTCCGGTACTTCTGGGTTTCGGCGGGTCCGTAACCTGAAAAAATGCAACCTGAAGCATCTGTAACCCGAGGCATGACTGTACTTAAAATGCATCTCTAGATTATTTGTGGGGCCTGCCTGGTGTTTTTACATGAGTAGAATGTGTGCTTTTATTTAAAATGCATCTCTGGGTTATTTGTGGGGAATAGAAATTCGTTCATTCCCCCCCCCTGAAAACAATATAGTCTGGCCCCCCACAAGGTCTGAGGGGCAGTGGACCGGCCCCCTGCTAAAAACGTTTGCTGACCCCTGGTCTACACTGATTGGCAGCACTGGTTCTCCAGGGTTTTAGTTCCTCCCAGCCCTACCTGCAGATAGATGCCAGCATAGATTGAAGCGGATGCCTTCTGCATGCAAGTCAGATGTTCTGCCCGCTGAGCTGTGCCCTCTCCACTAACTGGGGTTGTGGGAATCCTTCCCAGAGTTAAGCCAGGCAGTGATAACAGAGAGAGAGAGAGAGAGAGAGTAATTCTCCCTCCCCCACAAAATTCATAGTGAGAAATTCCTTTTGTGGTTGCTTCCTAACCGTCCTCCTGCATATTTTTATTTCCTTTCCACGATGTCACATTCCAAAAGGTGATTCACCAAGAAACAATACTTGAAGTCGCCTTAGGCTCATTCATCTGCCATGTTCTGGATGAATACTGACCAAGAAGGGGGCCTCAGTGCTTCTGAATATCACGTGCTGGAAACTGCAGGAGGGGAGAGTTGCTCCTGTGTTCGAATCCTGCTTGCGAGTTTTCCCCCAGGGCATCTGTTTGGCCTCTGTGAGAACAGAATGCTGGACTGGACGTGCCATTGGCCTCATCCTGCAGGCTGTTCTTATGGGTCAATTAAATAATATTTATTAATGTATTGCTTTTCTATCCTTCTGTTCCTCCCAAAGGAACCCGGCGTGGCAAGCATGAACATGGTTAGAACAATATAATTTGAAATGAAATAAAAGCAACTTTGAAAACAATTTTAAAAACCATCTAAAGGCTAATAATAATAATAATAATAATACATTTTATTTATATCCCGCCCTTCCCAGTCAAGACCGGGCTCAGGGCGGCTAACACCAGGTATAAAAACAATTGATTAAAATACAACTTAAAAACAAGATTAAGTACAACATTAAAATGCAGCCTCATTTCAGTAGAAACTCAAATCAAAAACTTTTTGGGGATGAAAACGTCAAAACTTCACCAAGGCCAAGGTCCTACGTGGGCCAGAAAAAAGCCAGTGATATATAGGACATCTGAAAATAATTGAAATAGCGGAACTGGACAAAATATATTGTTAGACACTGAGAAAAAACCAGAAGCGAGGGATTCTTCTGAGAGCCATGACAGGGACCCCAACTCTGTCATGTTCGGGGGGAAAGATCAGCTCAGCTCTGTTTGTGTTACCTGGAGAGGTATTCTTCTGTGACAAGGCAAAGGATGCATCAGAAACTGAGCCTGCCAGGTCAAATCTGATTTGGAAAAAGAGCCCTTGAGGTGCAGCCTCCCTTTTGCAGATTTTGGGATTTCTTGCTCCCTCCTCCCCTCCTCCCCCAACTCAACAATCTCCTCACAGCTTGTAAAACAGCTCGAATGAAAGAGGGCTGGATAAGTGTTGGCTGCCGGTCAAGTGTCTGTCCCAGGAGCCCAGGAGGCAGAGAACTTAAAAGGTAACACATGATGGAGAAGCGAGCGGCAGAGCTGGCCTCCTTTCTTCAAGGCTGTCTTTCCCTCCCCTTAAAGGGGAACAGGCACGGGGTCCGGGGCAAGGGGGGCCTTGCTTTGCTGGGTGAGACTAGCCGCATCCCCATCTGCGCCAGGGCCCCTTTTTTCCACCAGACAGGTGCCTCTTGCAAAACTCATAAGCAGAGCATCTGCTGGATCAGGCCAGTGGCCCATCTAGTCCAGCCTCCTGTTCTCACAGGGGCCAACAATCAGATGTCCCAATGGGAAATCTGCAAGCAGGATCCGGGCACCAGAGATCCCCTCCTGGGGTTTCCAGCAACTGGCATTCAGATGCATTGCTGCCTCTGACCGTGGAGGCAGAATATAGCCATCTGGCTGGTAACCAAGTTGTACGCAGGCTAAGAACCTCCCCTGATGTTGGGAAAGATGGAGGGCACAAGGAGAAGGGGACGACAGAGGGAGAGATGGTGGGACAGTGTTCTCGAAGCTACCGGCATGAGTTTGACCAAACTGCGGGAGGCAGAGGAAGACAGGAGGGCCTGGCGTGCTCTGGTCCAGGGGGTCACAAAGAGGCGGACACGACTAAACAACTAAACAACAACAAACCACCTATACATCTAAGACTGAGCAAGGCATAGAGAAAGTAGATAAAAATTTCCCTCCGTCTCTGACAACCTTAGAACTCATGGACGTATAGGTGGACATCCACGAGTTCTAAGGTTGTCAGAGGCTGAGGGAAACATTTATCTACTTTCTCGACACCTTACTCAGTCTTAGAAACTTCAATCTTGCTGTTTCTTCCTTGTCTTTTATCTAAACTAAAGAACCCAAACTCTGCAGGCTTTCCGTATTTTGGAACCTTTCCAATGGTATACTATCCATTTCCAGGTGAGGCACCCAGAACGGAACTCAGTGCTCCAGCTGTGCCCACACCACAGATTTGTATGTTGCCGTTATTATATTGGCAGTCTTCTTTCCAGTGATCCCTTTCCTAATGATCCTTAGCATGGAATTTGCCTTTTTCACAGCCGCCACATGTTGGGTCAACATCTTAGCAATCTGTGCGGTTCTGCACAGAACCCCAAAATCTTGTATGGGTCTTACTATGGGACATGGGTGGTGCTGTGGGTTAAACCACTGAGCCTAGGACTTGCCAATCAGAAGGTCAGCGGTTCGAATCCCCACGACGGGGTGAGCTCCCATTGCTCGGTCCCAGCTCCTGCCAACCTAGCAGTTGGCAAGCACGTCAAAGTGCAAGTATATCAATAGGTACCACTCCAGCGGGAAGGTAAACGGCGTTTCTGTGCGCTGCTCTGGTTCACCAGAAGCGGCTTAGTCATGCTGGCCACATGACCCGGAAGCTGTACGCCGGCTCCCTCGGCCAATAAAGCGAGATAAGCGCCGCAACCCCAGAGTCGGCCACGACTGGACCTAACAGTCAGGGGTCCCTTTACCTTTACCATTTACCTCGCTGCCTCCCTGCAGCTGGGAACGCAGCCCAGAAGCCCTTCTTCCCAGTTTCTGCAAACAGCCTTCTCCCTGCAGCTGGAATGCAAACCCAGCATCCTGCTTCTGTCCCCTTGTGGGGGCTATGGCTTTCTGAGCGGGGAGGGGGGCTTCCTGAGTGTCGCTCTGTGGGGGCAAAGAGTCACGGAAGTGCCTGCCTGCATGTCGGGCTTGATGTTGAGTTCCCAGAAGCAACTTTTCAACCCTTGCCAAACACTGCCAGGTCTGTTTCCTCCCCTCTGCAGATGGTGGGGGCCCCGGGAGTGCAAGAAGGCAGATGCCCCTGGGGCAACTCTCCAGACAGGGAGGACTGAACCCGGGCGTCAGGGAGGGCAAATTCTTTGTGACGGCCATGGAATGAAAACGGTGCATTTGTTTTATTTTACTCACTTGGTATATTTTTCCGCCTCCCCTCAAATGAAAGGTTCTCAGGGCAGTATGCAGCATTTAAAATGAAATTATTGTTGTTGTTGTTGTTGTTGTTGTTGTTGTTACTATTACTATTATTACAGTGGTATCTCGGGATGCGAACGGGATCCGTTCCGGAGCCCCGCTCACATCCTGAATAGAACGTAAGACGCGTTGGCACGTGCACGGGTCACGTTTTGCCACTTCCACCCATGCGCGTGACATCATTTTGAGCACCTGCACATGCGCGAGTGGCGAAACCCGGAAGTAACACGCTCCGTTACTTCCAGGTTGCCACAGAGCGCAACCCGAAAGCGCTCAACCTGAAGCACATTCAATCCGAGGTATGACTGTATTATGTTTATTATGTTTATTTATTTAATTTCTTTACCACCCTATACCCAAAAGTCTCAGGGCGGTTCACATAAAATATCAAATACATAAAATCAAAACAAAAACCAACAACCCAATAAAAAAAACCCCAAAGAGCCACCATTTTTAAAAAGGGTATAGGATGTAGATCAGGCAAAGGCTTGGTTGAAAAGGAACATTTTGCCTGGCACCTAAAGGTGTATAGTGAAGTCACCAGGCGACCTTCCCTGGGGAGAGCATTCCACAGACAGGGAGCCACTGCAGAGAAGGCCGCATCTGTGGCCACCCTCCTGACCTCTCGCAGAGGAGGCACATGAAGCAGGGACTCAGAAGATGATCTCAGGGTCCGGGAAGGTTCAGATGGGAAGAGGCAGTCCTTGAGGTATTGCGGTCCTGAGCTGTTTAAGGCTTTATAGGTCAATCAAAACCAGCACTTTGAACTGGGCCTGGAAACTAATTGGTAGCCAGTGCAGTCGGACAAGAATCGGTATCATATGCTCAACCCAGCTTGCTCCGGTGAGCAACCTGGCCACCAGCTGAAGCTTTTGAACCGTCTTCAGAGGCAGCCCTACATAGAACGCATTGCAGTAATCTAACCTTGAGGTTACCAGAGCAGAGACAACAGGAGTCAGGCTATCCCTGTCCAGATAGGGGTGTAGCTGGGCCACCAGCCGAAGCCGATGGAAGGCACTCTGGGCCACTGAGGCCACCTGAGCCTCAAATGACAGCAAAGGATCTAGGAGGACTCCCAAGCTATGAAGCTGATCCTTCAGGAGAAGTGTAACCCCGTCCAGATCAGGCGGCCTCCCACCCATCTAGTCTGAGGAACCACCCACTAACAGTGCCTCAGTCTGATCTGGACTGAGCTTCAGTCTATTGGCTGAATGAGAATGTAAACATAAGAACAGAAGCGCTTTGTATTCTCTGTCCTGAATCTTCCAACAATCAGTTTCATTGGATGCCCAAAAGTTCTAGCATGTGTTGACCAGGACCTGACCAGACCTTGGGACACAGGTGGTGCTGTGGTCTAAACCACCGATCCTCTTGCACTTGCGGATCAGAAGGCCGGTGGTTTGAATCCCTGCGACGGGGTGAGCTCCCATTGCTCTGTCCCAGCTCCTGCCAACCTAGCAGTTCGAAAGCACACCAGTGTGAGTAGATAAATAGGTCCCTCTGCGGCGGGAGGTTAAACGGCGATTCTGTGCGCTCTGGCTTCTGTCTCGGTGTCCTGTTGCACCAGAAGCAGTTTAGTCCTGCCGGCCACATGACCCGGAAAGCTGTCTGTGGACAAACGCTGGCTCCCTCGGCCTGAACGCAAGATGAGCATTGCAACCCCATAGTTGCCTTTGACTGGATTTAACTGTCCATGGGTCCTTTACCTTTTACCTTGATCAGACTTGTAGCTCATAATATCTGGAGGCTGCCAGGTTGCCAAAGGCTGCATTGGCACCTAGAACTGAGCTCAGTAGCAAATCAGCTGATCCCTGAAATGCAATCCACCCGCTGTTGCCACAGGAAGGGAGAGGGCTCCTCTGCTCTGGTTCTGCTTTTTGTTCCCCTAGAGGACCATATGAGAACAGTATTCGGGTCCAAACAGACCATGGGCTTGATCCAGCAAGCTCCTCTTACATTCTTACTCCATACTTTAACACACACATTCCCCCACCCCTTTGTGAAGATGCCAAAAGCTCAGATTTGTAACCATGGATGCTTTCAGCACTCTCTCCTTGACTTCTGAACGGTTGACGTGCTCCTTGGAATTTTTCCCAGTGGGGCAAAGAAAAGCTTTCGGGGAGTTGTTTTTGGGTAGAGGGGTGAATGATAGGGTTAACCAGAGAGCGAGAGAGAGAGAAAAACACACACACACACACACACACACACACAGAGAGAGAGAGAGAGAGAGAGAGAGAGAGAGAATTTCTCAGAGATCTCCAGAAACTAGCTTGGATCTAACAATGATCCAATAATTCCATATAGGTTTGAGGCATGAAGACCTTCGCATGGTACCTCCAGACTGAATTGGTGAATGCACTGGAGATGTGAGTCTGAATGGAAAGCATTGCCCAGAAAACCCGTTATGCCATAGCCATTAGAAAGAGTCTTCTTCTTTGGCAATCCCTCCTAGCCGAGTAAGCTTGTCTTCCATAAACATGGTTTTAACAATGTGTCCGTAAGTGACTGTGGAGGCCAATTCTGGATCCACACGTCCATCCACAGTGGGGAAATTGGTTCCCAGGTGGGAGTTGATCATGGTGTGGATTTGCCAAGCATGCCTTCCTCTTAGCACGTTTCTCCCTTGCGTCCTGAGTTTGAGTGTCTTCAAAGCCCATGACACCTTTGGTCAAGGCTGTTCTCCAACTGGAGCGCTCGCAGGCCAGTGTTTCCTAGTTGTCAGTGTTTATTCCCTTTGACCTTACCGCCTTGGGTGACCCTGCTGGGAGTATGAGATTCCCAACGGTTTTGCTCACAAGGGTCATAGGAACATGCAAGCCCACTCACCACAACAAGGTGATGATCCAGCGAGTGGGTAGGAAGAGTGTTATTGACTCATTAACCAGAAGCCTTGGAGAGGGCAGAGGGGGGTGTTATGGGGTGAGCTGGTCCTGACATAACAGCCAGAGGTCTTGGGGAAAGGGCAAAGTGCTTTGCAGCAACCTCGCTAGAAGGGCCTGACCCTGGTAACAAGGTGTACCTTGCATTGGCTGGCTGATTCTCTCTTGGTGATACTGCAGAATGATAAATAACCATATCCCGTACCACACCTTCTTAGTGACGAACAACATTTTAAATATACCCAAATGCGAGATAAAGAGGGATTGTGCTATATAGTGGAAGTGCTGTTAGACAGGGAGGAGAGGAGCGAGACTTGAAGGTTTGGTGGGCAAAACCAAGCAGAGATTGGGTGGCTGCCTGTCATGGATGCTTTAGCTGAGATTCCTGCATTTCAGGGGGTTGGGCTAGATGACCCCTGGGTCCCTTCCAACTTATGATTCTGTGAAAGGTGCAGCTTGGCTATTCCGCAGGGCTGTTGTGTAAGGAAAATGTGCAAGAGCCTCTTCTCAGTCTCTTCTTCCATCACAATACTTTGTCCTCTTCCTCCGTTTCCAGGATGAGCTTCTTTCCATTTTCCTCCACTTTATATATATATATTTTAATGCATCAAGGAAATACAGTGGTACCTCGGGTTACAGACGCTTCAGGTTACAGACTCCGCTAACCCAGAAATAGTACCTCGGGTTAAGAACTTTGCTTCACGATGAGAACAGAAATCGTGCGGTTGCAGCAGGAGGCCCCATTAGCTAAAGTGGTGCTTCAGGTTAAGAACAGTTTCAGGTTAAGAACGGAGCTCCGGAACGAATTAAGTACTTAACCCGAGGCACCACTGTATTGTGTTCTGTATTCCATGTCCAATAATGTATCAATTTCTCAATTCTGCAGCTGAGCTCTGGTTCAGATGCAGTCCTGATGTTAGCCAGACAGCTTTATGCTCACATTCAGGGGCGTGTGAAAAGTGAGGCAGCGCCCTTGGGTGCCTTCTGCAATTCTGGGTCTCACTCTTTCCAACTTGCATTTTATATCCCCTGGGGAGAACCCCAGCCATTCCACTCCCCCCCCCCCCGATGCCCCAGTGCCAGCACAATTGCTGACGGCCAGCCTTTTGGATCAGAGCTGAGTCGCTAATATTATTTTGGGAGTGGAGGAAGCCTGCCTGCTGGGCAAACAAAAGCCAGCAAGTGTGAAAATACGAGCTGGTGACACGCTGCATCCTCTTGCTGGGCTTTCTTGTAAATATGTCACTGCGGAAGGAGGGAGGGGAAAGGAGTTGGCTGCAAGGAGAGCATCCGGCCAGGAAGTTCTGGCCCCTGGTGGAGCAAGCTGGCCAGTTGGTGCCAGGGGCCCGTGTTGGTCCTGGAAACGACGGGGCAGAGGCGGAGCTTGTTCCTGGATGCTCTTCGCTTCCATCTAACACATTGGCAGCACGTTTCTCTTCCATTTTCAACTTGAGATCAAACACACAGAGAGAGCTCACTCCTGTGACTGCCAATTTTCATTTTACAGTTGGGAAACTGAGGCTGGAACAGAATGGTTTTGTTTAGGGTCATATGGTGAAGTCACACATTTAAAGCACATTTAAAGTACAGTGGTACCTCAGGTTAGGAACTTAATTCATCCTGGAGGTCCGTTCTTAACCTGAAGCACCACTTTAGCTAATGGGGCCTCCTGCTGCCGCCGCACAATTTCTGATCTCATTCTGCAGCAAAGTTCTTAACCCAAGGTACTACTTCCGGGTTAGCGGAGTCTGTAACCTGAAGCGTCTGTAACTTGAAGCGTCTGTAACCCGAGGTACCACTGTACATAGGTTTTAATGTGCATTAAAGTACACAGCCCCTTCCAAAGAATACTGGGAACTGTAGTTCACCCCCCCCTCCCACAGAACCACAATTTCCAGCACCTGTCGGAAACTGCAGGATTATTTCGTGGGCAGGTTGTGTGCTGTCAATGCATACTGTGTATGCAGCCTGTGGCTTTCACCCAGCTTCCTTGAGATATGTCATAGAAATCATAGAACAGTAGAGTTGGAAGGGACCTCAAGGATCATCTAGTCCAGCCCCCTGCAGTGCAGGATTCGTGTCCCCACTGAATCACCCGTGTAACTCCAGTGGCATAGCACAGGGGCAGTTGCCCCGGGTGCAAAATTGTTGGGGGTCCAAAATTTCACCCCCCGGTGCTTCCTCAATACAGCTGTTCGCTTCCGTTGCTGGGCTCTGTTGCAAACAGTTTCTCTGTGCAAACCAGGAAGTGACCTTTCCAGACAACGGGTCGGCTTTGCTTTTCTCATCTCTGTGGCTGTGATCTCCTGGGCGATGCAGACACTGTTCTCTCCCTCCCTCCCACCCCTCCATGCAGCCCCGGGCACTGGCAACCTCTGCTACATCACTGGATAACTCCCTTTCAGACTAGACTGGCATTAGAAGGCTGCCAGTCTTGAGCTGTAGGGTTTGAGGGAGACTCCAGGGGTCCGAGTCTGCCCCATGCTTTGCATTTCTTCTTCGTCTCTTCCATCATCCTCCCACCACCCTGACTCTTCTCTAAATAGCCCTCTGGCTTCCTAGGTGCTATTTGGCTGCTGCTTCCCCCCATCACACCTAAAAAATAGCACACACAGCAAAGGAATTTGCTGGGTCCTTAACAGAGTCACCGCCTTTTCGGAAACATGGCCAGCGCCAAGCGAAATAGGAAGCCGGTCGAGGCAGGAAGGGTGCAGAGTGCTCTGTTTGCAACTGCTGCCTTGGCTGGCTGGCTGGCAGCGCCGCCGAGTCCCTTTTGCAGAGACTGCCAGGACTTGCACCTCCAGTGGCTCCAGTTTGGGAGGAGCAGCTGCTTGCTAGGCCAACGGAGAGAGTGAGGCGACTCCTTGATGGGCCATCAGCAAAGACGGGATGAAGCGCCCTCCCGGATGTTCAGATTTGGGGTGGAGGAAGTGCCAGGAGGAGACGGGTGGGTCAGGTCTCAGAAGTTTGAAGGACTGCCAGCAGATCATCTTCATTCTAGATTGGCCCTTGGATAATAATTGCCACATTTCCAGAGTTGAACCACATAGTTAATCTGTGGAACTCCCTCCCACAAGAGGCAATGATGGCCACGAACTTGGATGGCTTTAAAAGAGGATTGGACACATTCATGGAGGGAAGGGCTATCAATGTCTACCAGCCACAAGGGCTATGTTCTACCTCCACAGTCAGAGTCAGCAATGCTCCATCTGGTACGCAGGATGAGACCCTCCCTGCCCACAGACTGTCTCACCAGAGTGGTGCATGCTCTGGTTATCTCCTGCTTGGACTACTGCCATGCACTCTACGTGGGGCTACCTTTGAAGGTGACCCGGAAACTACAACTAATCCAGAATATGGCAGCTAGACTGGTGACTGGGAGTGGCCGCCAAGACCACATAACATCGGTCTTGAAAGACCTACACTGGCTCCCAGGACATTTCCAAACACAATTCGAAGTGTTGGTGCTGACCTTGAAAGCCCTAAACGGCCTCTGTCCTGTATACCTGAAGGAGCGTCTCCACCCCCATCGTTCTGCCCGGACACTGAGGTCCACTTCCGGGGGTCTTCTGGCGGTTCCCCTCATTGCGAGAAGCAAAGCTACAGGGAACCAGGCAGAGGGCCTTCTCGGTGGTGGTGCCCGTCCTGTAGAACACCCTCCCACCAGATGTCAAAGAGATAGACAACTACCTGACATTTAGAAGACATCTGAAGGCAGCCCTGTTTAGGGAAGCTTTTAATGTTTAATAGACTATTGTATTTTACTATTCTGTTGGAAGCTGCCCAGAGTTGCTGGGGAAACCCAGCCAGATGGGCAGGGTACAAATAATAAATTGTTATTATTCTGTCTCCCAGTTGCTGGAAACCACAGAAGGAGAGAGGCCTCTTATGCTTGAATCCTGTTTGCTGGTTTCCCTTTAGGAGCAAATGGTTGGCCTTGTGAGGACAGGACGCTGGACTAGATCAACCATTGGCCTCATCCAGCAAGCTCTTCTGATGTTCTTAGGTCCCAAGTAGTCTTCAAGGGCAGTCCCATAGGGAGCATGTTGCAGTAGTCCAGTCTGGAAGTTTTCACCGTGGCCAATGAGAGAGAGCTATCGACGGCTACTAGCCATGATGGCTTTGCTCTGCCTCTGTGGTTGGAGTTCTCCACAGGTATCTCGTTGGCCATTGTGGGAAGAGGATACTGGGCTGGACGAAGCACCCCTGGGTGGCCAGATCTGGGATAGTGGAAGTGTCAGGAGAAGACAGACAGGTCAGGTCTCAGAGGCCTGATGTAAGAGCCAGCTGTTCTTATTCATTCTCATTCATTCCTTGGGTAACAACTGCCGTGTTTCCGAAGTGTAATTGCCTTTGTGTGAGGCAATGAGTGTCCTCTGTGCTCTGGGTATTTTTAATGCTTCCAAATTTAGACTTCAGGAACAGTCACTTAATTTATAAACACAGCACTATCCTCCGATTGACTGCATAAGTGCATATTTGGCTTGCGACTGAGGCGTGATTTCTCAATAAATGTTTGCATTCAAGAACGGTTACTCATGCATCGGACTAAAGAGGAGATGCTCTGATTGCATACTGACCTGTGCCTGGGATCAAGTTTAGAAGGTGAAAGTGCCGTCCCTGCTGAAAGTCCTAATGACCTTGTTTGAATTTGTCCACGTGTTGCAAGTCAAGTATCATTTCCCTCAAAAGGATTCCTCTACATCTTGAAATGTAAAATAAGGTTACCAGACGTCCCTGTTTCCTGGGGACAGTCCCCGGATTTACAGATTAGTCCCCATACAAAATCCATTGAAGTTGAAAAGTGTCCCCTGATTCATTGAAAAATATCTGGTAACCTTAATGTAAAATGAGATCCTCAAGACAGAATGTGCCACCTTTTTTTTTTTTTACAGGCTCCACTAAAACTCTTGTTCAGACCCTAGTTCTGTCTAACTTGCATTGAGAACTATAACATTTTATTCCTTTGTCTTCTCCTCTCTCGGCTTAAAGTGAGCAGAGATTTGGCATCCTTCCTTTTGACTTTCGCACATTCAAGGGTCTTCCAGACTTTTTTTTTAAGCTGACAAACCTAGAGTCATTTAAAATATCCTTGAGCAGTTCGTGTTTTAATGATCGCTCTTCATTGCTTTTAAATGTTTTCCGTGTCGCTGTATACCACCCTAATATTTTACGAGAGAGTGCAGAAATACTTTTATAAATGAAACAGTAAAACCTTAAGTTGGCTGCAGCCAGTGCGGTCCTTTGGGTGCAAGTGGGATATGCTGTCACAATCTCACCTCTGGCTGGAGAAGCCTGACCTGGCCACAGAAATCCATGTTCAAGTCATGGTTTGACTGCTGCCATGTGCTCTGTGTGGCCCTTTAAAGTCCTCTTCAAAACTCATCATATTGAAATATGGCTGCCTGAATCATGTGGCACCCCCCCCCCCCCGTTAAATACCACCAGTGCATTTCCAAGCCGAGATTAAACTGCTGGCTTTAACTTCTTTAAATCCTTGAATGGATGGGGTTTGAGTTATTTGAAGGAGCACCTACAGCCAATATTGTTTTGCTCATGCATCAGGGATGGAAGTCTGAGCTTTTTGCCCCACTGCACCCCCCCCCCCCGCGAAAATCCACTCTTTAGTGCTAAATCGGAACAAACTGCAATCCACAGGAAACCCAATTGTCGTTTGTTCCAATTCAGTGCAAAACCGCAGCTTTTCCCGGGGGGAAGCGAAGAGGCAAATGGAGGTGTGGCTAAGCCCTGAATGGCTTATCACCATCCAATCGTAGAAATGTGGAGCTGGAAGTAGCAGAAAATCCGAATGAAATGTTAGCAAAGAGGAAGCAAGTGTGGTCTGACTGTTTTGATGACGGAGAGTATTGTGCGGAAGCAGCTGTGATGGCCTAGGACTCGGACTCTGAACCAGAGGAGACTCAGTCTGCACCGGATCCTTTGCCTCAGGCGGCAGCTGAACCAAGTCTGGGGCCTGATCCTGAAGAGTCCCAGTCTGCACAGGTTCCCCTGCAACAAGCACCAGCTGGGCCGAGTCAGGGGCCTGATCCTGCCCTGGCTCCAGATGCAGGGATGACCTTGTTGCCTCCAGCTGGGCCATCACTTACAGCTGCTCCACTAACGGTTGGGTCAGGGGAGGCTGAGGCGGCCTCTGGGTCTAGTAACCCACCGATGTCTCCCGGGCTGCAGAGACAAAGGTCTGAGAGAAGGAGAGACCTGAGTACTCGCAGGAGGAGTGCTTGCCCTCGGGCGAGACAGGGAGATGAGTCGCTGGGAGATCAGGACCGGCCATTACCCCACCAAAGATAAAAGGCTGTTGGAGCCCGCCCCAGGTTGTGGGAGCAACATTGCTGTGTGCCAGATCCTGTACCTGTCCTTGCCTGGTTCCCTGCCTCGTGTCCTGCCTTGGCCCTGTCGGACTGACTCCTAGCGGGACCTTCAGATTCTGGACCGGTCCTGTACTGTGTTTCACAGGTTACCCTCAGACCCAGCACAGCAGCAAAAAGACAGGCATGCCCAAATCAGCTACATCAATTCCACGACAAACCTTCACCCGGAAGCAGCACCCATCTTCTTGGTCTTTGTCCTGGTGGAGCACCCTCCTGGCAGTCGGCCAGAGAGCCAGTGGTGGTTTAAGACCTGGGAGAGACCAGAATTCAAATCCAATCCCCTTCCACGAAGCTCGCTAAGTGACCCTGAGCCAGTTGCAACTCCTCTGCCTGACCTATTTCACAGGGCTGTTGTGGGGATTAAATGAGGATGAAATTCTTCATGCAGCACAAAGTTAACCTATGGAACTCCCTCCCACAAGAGGCAGTGATGGCCAGCAACTTGGAGGGCTTCAAAAGAACATTAGACAGATCCATGGAGGAGGAGAGGGCTGTCAATGGCTCCTAGCCAGCATGGCTGTGCTCTCACAGTGAGAGGCAGCCGTGATTCTGAATCCCAGTTGCTGGAAACCACAGGAGGCCAGAGGGTTCTTGTGATCAAACCAAGCTTGCAGATTTCCCATTGGGGCATCGGCTTGGCTGCTATGAAAACAGGATGCTAGACACCTTATCCCAGAAACTCCAGCGGGTGCAGAATGCCGCGGCGAGGCTCCTTACTGGGTCCTTGCCGCAGGATCACATTCACCCGGTGCTATACCAGCTGCACTGGCTCCCGGTGGAGTACAGGATCAGGTTTAAAGTGCTGGTTTTGATCTTTAAAGCCCTATACGGCCTAGGACCCTCGTACCTACGGGACCGCCTCTCCTGGTATGTCCCACGGAGGAGCTTACGGTCTTCAAACAAAAACATCTTGGAGATCCCGGGCCACAGGGAGGTTAGGCTGGCCTCAACTAGAGCCAGGGCTTTTTCGGCCGTGGCCCCGATCTGGTGGAACGCTCTGTCCCAAGAGACCAGGGCCCTGCGGGACTTGACATCTTTCCACAGGGCCTGCAAGACGGAGCTGTTCCACCAGGCCTTTGGCCGAAGCACAGTCTAACCCCCTCTCTCCTTCTGTAATCCTCATAGAACTCTAGCCCAATGGTTGCCATTAATTTGATTTTGAATTGATTTTAGAATGAATTGATTTTAGAATGTATTTCAATTAACTGATTGTGATTTTGTGTAAACTGTGTTACTTTTATTGTTGTTAGTCGCTCTGAGCCTGGCTTCGGCTGGGGAGGGCGGGATATAAATAAAATTTTATTATTATTTTATTATTTTTATTATTATTATTAAAGCCATCCAGGTTGGTTGGCACCACTGGCTCCTGTGGGAGGGAGTTCCATAGTTTAAAGAAGTCCTTTCTTGTATCTGAATCTTTCAACACTCAGCTTCCTTGGGCGCCCAAGAGTTTTAGAGCATGTCTTGCAGAATTTTATAAACCTCCACCCTCCTGCCTTTGCTCTAAAACACTGAGCAAACAGCTCACCTGAGAGACTCCCTGGACAAGGGGCTCAATTTGTTAACATAAGAACACAGGAAGAGCTCGCCTGATCAGGCCAATGGGCCCTCTGCTGTTGTACTTAAAACTCTGGGGGGGGGAGGTGATTATTATTATTATTATTATTATTATTATTATTATTATGAATCACAAAGATATCTGCAGGTCTGCAATGACGTGAAGGCTGGCAACATCAACCCCGCCATGTGGGAATCCCTTGCAGACGACCGCAGTACCTGGAGACAGACAGTCAGGTTGTGTAGCACAGCAATGAGGAATGAGCGCTGGGAGGAGCGCAGAGAGAAGGAACTCCCTGGTGCATCTGCAGCAGCACAACCGGGCGCCTTGCTCTGCCCCAGCTGCAATAAAACATGTCTCTCCTCTATTGGTCTCTGCAGCCACAGCAGGCGCTGCTAGCTCCCAACAGCTTGACCTCACCCCAAAAGGGGGACCCCTCTGTTGTCTCCCCAGACCAATGCCTTGCCTATCCCACCTTGAGCTCCTTGGAGAAAGAAATGAGATATAAACAAAGAAATAAATTTGGAAGAAGCAGAGAAATGATGCCTGCAAGCTGCATCTTTCCTCCAGAATCTGATCTGCTTCCCCCAAACCTCCATTGGGCCTCCTCTCTCCACTCCCCCCCCCAATTTACTGCAGGAGCTGAATCAGCCCTCCTGCCCCCCTCCTTCTCAACAGCCCTGCCTCAAACAAGGCTCCTCTTTTATTATTTTTGGGGCCTCTGTTTCCCCCCTCCTGCCCCTCTCCTTTCTGCGCCTTCGCCATCTGGGTTCGATAGAAATGCACACACACACACACGATTCCTCCCAGCAAAGCTTATTTTCCTCCATTTGGGGTTTTTCTTTTTTTTTAGTGTATGTTTTCTGTAGCTCTAATTGGCCGGGGCTTGAACCCGCGCCAAGGCAAATGCACCTGAGGGAGTCTTGCTTTACAGGCCCCCTCGCGAGGGCCAGAAATTTGGCCTCTCTGACTGCTGGGGTGGGGCGGGAATCGTGACCGGGGGAAGGGGGGACTTTTGGCTGGGTCTTTGCTGACCGGGAAGGGAAGGGGGGGGGTCACGCCAACAGCACAGTTGCCAGCCCTGCCCCATGACAGCTGCCCTCTGTTGGCGGAGACAGGAGCAAAGACTTCCAGCCTTTGGAGCGGAGGGGGAAATAGATGCTGTGTCAGCCCTGCAACCAGCTGTGAACTGTGCCCCCCTCCCTCTGCAAAAAGGGGTCTGGACTGCAGATGGGCCAACGGAGGATGCCAGGCACGTGGGCCGCATGTGCTACCCAGAAAGGAGCGGGTCCGCTTCCAGATTCTGAGTATTTTTGGGTCAGCTCAACCTCTGGAGTCCAAGTCTTCCATGCCGGGTCTTTCCCCCCTCCTGTTTGTCTGTCAGAAGTATCACGTAGCGGGGGGAAATACAGGAGGAGTTGGGGGGAAAAATGCTTAAGATTTCTATGAAATTCTATTCTAAGATCCCATTAATGAAAAAACCAGAGGCTTACCAATAATAATAATAATAATAATAATAATAATAATAATAATAATAATTTATTTATACCCCGCCCATCTGGCTGGGCTTCCAACAAACTATTAAAACACAGCAATGCATCAAACATGAAAAGCTTCCCTAAACAGGGCTGCCTTCAGATGTCTTCTACAAGTGTGGTAGTTGTTTACCTCTTTGACATCAGGTGGGAGGGTGTTCCACAGAGCAGGTGCCACTACCGAGAAGGCCCTCTGCCTGGTTCCCTGTAACTTGGCTTCTCGCAATGAGGGAACCCCCAGAAGGCCCTCGGCGCTGGACCTCAGTGTCCGGGCTGAATGATGAGGGTGGAGACACTCCTTCAGGTATACTGGACCGAGGTCGTTTAGGGCTTTCAAGGTCAGCACCAACACTTTGAATTGTGCTTGGAAACGTACTGGGAGCCAATGTAGGTCTTTCAAGACCGGTGTTATGTGGTCTTGGCGGCCGCTCCCAGTCACCAGTCTAGCTGCCGGATTAGTTAGAACTAGCTGGATTAGTTGTAGTTTCCGGGTCACCTTCAAAGGGAGCCCCACCTAGAACGCATTGCAGTAGTCCAAGCAGGAGATAACCAGAGCATGCACCACTCTGGCCAGATAGTCCGCAGGCAGACTGGGCCTTTTAGGAAAGGAAATACTGAAATTGAAGAAAAGAATTTTCTTACATGCGACCACCGCAGCTAGGATAGTAATAGCGTCTAAATGGAAAGCTAAAGAACTACTTACCATGCAGGAATTAAATGAATATTTAAAACTGGCTAAATTAGCAGCATCCATACGACAGCAGTCAAATCAAAAACTGAAAAACGAATGGCAATGCTTTGATGGTTATATGACAAAATATTGCTCTAAAAGAGACATGCTAATATGCTTAAAGAATGTAAATGCATCAAAACAATAAATTATCAATGGCATATGTATGTATGTATGTAGAGAAAATAAAAACAATCAGAATGCAATGATAAGGGTGAAATTGATTCTAGAGAAGACGAGTAGCGGTGGAGGGAAGTTAAACAGGGTGGTGGGTTTATTTTATTTTGTTTATGTTTTTTCTCTTTCTTTTTTGGATATTGTATAATGATTTAATGTTTCTTTTCTGTTATGTATTATTTCTCTTTTTTTAATTAAATTGTATGACGGAAAATCTAAATAAAAAGAAAGAAGAAGAAGTATCACATAGTGAGGCTTTAGAAGCCAGATGTGCACAACCACCAGTCAAGGTTCAGGAGTCGGTCCTCCCTTGTGGTTTCTCCTCTTCAGAGGTTTCCATAAAGGCATGATCTCTCCTAAGAGTCTTCTCTGGGGTTTTGGAGACTAGCAGCTCCTTGGGACTCCTTGATACCTGTTCCACATTTGTAAGAACTTGATCGTTTAGAGTTACTTTTAGTTAGTTAGTTATTAGAAGTTTTCACTGAAAAAAATATTATGAAATAAAAGAAATATGAATACAGTCGTAGCTTGGAAGTCGAATGGAATCCGTTCCGGAAGTCCGTTCGACTTCCAAAACGTTTGCAAACCAACGTGAGGCCAGCAGAAGCTTCTGCAGCCAATCGGAAGCCTCATCGGACGTTTGGCTTCCAAAAATAGTTCGCAAACCGGAACAGTCACTTCCAGGCTTGCGATGTATGGGAGCCAAATCATTCGAGAACTAAGCTGTTTGAAAACCAAGGTACGACTGTAATGCGAAAGGAAAGGAAAAGGAAAAATAACCAAAGCATTACAATACAACAGAGTATACGGTAGGGTAAATAAGTACATAAGTGATACAATTGTTTGTATCACTTATGTACTGTTTGTTTGTTTGTTTGTTTGTTTGTTTGTTTGTTTTTACAATCAAGTGGTATATAAAATCTCTGAAATAAACAAATGGGAAGGCGGAAACATGGTTGTGCACTAGCTCTTAGCATTACAGTTCTGATAACGGGCAACTGTGATTCAGACGATGGCATCTCTGCTGCCAGGTGGCAATGCAGCGAGGGCGAAAGGCAGCGGATCTCTTAGCGGAAGACATGGCCTGGCCCTGCTTTGCCCCCCCCCCAGCTCTGCAGCCTGATGGAGCGACTTCAGCTCCTTTCTCAAGCCTGACCTCTCAGGATTTATGGAACTTTCTTTCTCTCCCTGTAAAATGCACATTGTGCTGTGCCAATTCTCATGCCTGGCATCTGACGCAGTCGGCTGTTGCCTTTCAGCGTCTCCGCAGACCTGTGATTAGTCTCTTTGGGGGTGCGGCGTTCCTGCAACGAATCCTACCCATATCTGCTGCTGCGGGACGGGCGGCCTAGCCTCTTCTGTGATTTGTTTCTGACATGAGGTTGCTGTGGCGATGGCCACCACATGGCTTGGCAAGGCCAGCGCCAAGCAGAACGTGATTTATGGGTGGGAAGAGAACAGACCTTGCATCGCCCCCTCCACATTCTGCCTTTCCAAACCCCATGACTTTTCCTTTTCCCCAGGAGTTGAGAGGTTAACGGGACCCCCCCTATTCCCGGACCAAATCGATGGCCCAGCGCCTTTCGAGGGGCTGTTTCTCAGGTGCGCTTGGAGCTGCCCGGAGCCCAAAAGGGGCCTTTGTTTTGGAAGCGGCAGAGGGCTGTTTTGCACGGCTGGAATGCAGCGCTCCCGTCCCGGCGAGCGAAGGAGCACGGGAGCGGCAGTGGGCTGTTTGCTTTGGAGCACGCCTGCTGGCTGACCCGAGCGCCTCCGTGCTTGGAAGCCGGCTTGTGGCTATGCCCTGCCCTGGGCCAGGAGGCGCCGCTAGCCAAAGCACAGCTACGGAGAGCCGTCCAGCAGGAAAGCGGTTGCCCAGCTGCGGTTTTGAAAGGGTGGCGGTGGAAGCCATGAGGAACGGGCAGATGGCTAAGGGACCCAGATGCCTGGGGAGCCCTTTGACCCCTTCTTTCTGGAGGGAGGGAGGAGTAGCAGCAGGATCAGGACCCCTCCCAGCTCAGCTGAGCACCTCTAGTCTAGAGGTCTGGTCTAGCCACTTGCCCATAGCTCAGAGACTCCATTCCCTCTGGCATCTCCAGCTAAGGCAGGGAATTATCCGTGCCTGAAAGCTTGGCACCACTGCTGCCAGTCAGGGTAGACAGTATTAAACTAGATGGACCCAATTCTCCACTTAGTATAAGGCTCCTTCCTAGGCTCCCATGACAGAGTTGGGCGGTCCAACTTCTTATGCCACGTGGGCTGCAAAAGTACTCAGACATGGAGCCTGTGGGCCGCACAGTGCCTTGTCGCAAGGCTGAAGTTTGAAGCCCCCTCCCCAGCCCTCGCACTGACTCCCCAAAGACAACTAAACAAGGCTCCGGGGTGAACCTCAGTCAGCTTGTTAGGTGCTTGTAGGCAGCCATGCTCTCCCCACCTCGGTGCCCCCTCTCCCCCAGAATGGGGGTGACAGCTCTGACCTACCATATTTTTTGCACCATAACACTCACTTTTTTCCTCCTAGAAAGTAAGGGGGGAAGTCTGTGCATGTTATGGAGGAAATGCCTACGGGTGGCATGCCTACAGATTTTCCTCCTCTAAAAACTACGTGCGTGTTATGGTTGGGTGCGTGTTATAGAGCGAAAAATACGGTACCTTGCAGGGTTGTTTGTAAGGACTGGAACAAACTGGCGTACAGGAAGCACCTTAAACTGCAATGTGCTCATGCCCTGCTCTGTACGGTTGAGTTTCATAATATGCGCAATAGGGCATAGCAGGCGGAGAGAGGAGAGTCTTCTTCTTCTTCTTCTTCTTCTTCTTCTTCTTCAGATTACTGTATTTTAATATTCTGTTGGAAGCCGCCCAGAGTGGCTGGGGAAGCCCAGCCAGATGGGCGGGGTATAAATTATTATTATTATTATTATTATTATTATTATTATTATTATTATTACTATTACTAACACTGGAACTCAGTGGAAGGGCTCTGCTCTGCAATGCTTCTGAATCCCATTTGCCGGAAGACATGGGGCACCTGGGTGAGGTCCAGATGTCTTGATCTAGCAGGCCCTTTCTATATGCTTTCGCCCACAACCCCATTGCCTCTCAGGTAATTTCCTCAAGCCCCGTTCTTTGCTCAAGTGGCCATTAGCTCCTGCAGAGTGTGATCCTGCTCACAGCAATTGCGTGATCTGCGCATGGTTTTTTCGCAGCACCCGGGATCGCCTCCTCCTCCTCCTCCTCCTCCTCCTCCTCCTCCTCCTCCTCCTCTCCCTTGCCCGCCAATACCACACCTGTGCAGGTTGCCTTTTGCCCTGGGAGATGATGATGCTCCTCTCCTCTCCTTGCTTGCTTTTGCCCTGTCCCGGAAACTCTCCCTGCAAAGGGGAGAGCCAGGGAGGCCTTGCCTTTCGCTCCTGCTATCTGCAGCCTGAAATCGAACCCAGCCCCCGGCTCCCCCACTCCATTCCCCAGCCGCCCAACTTTTTTACGAGCGCTTTGCTTTTGACATTATTTTTAGGAATTTCTCCAGCGTGTGGCTGGGCTGGTGGGGGGAGGGAGGTGGGGGGAAATGGTTTTCCTTTCCTCTGGAGCAGCAGGCAGGAGCCGCTGGGCTGCTTTGGCTGCCGTTCTGCTTGTTAACAGAGCAGTTGCTGTTCGGCTCCTGCCAGAGCCTCAGGTTACGGGTAGGCGAGGGGCTCGGGTTGGGTGCAGTGGGGCGGCTGCCGAGGGGAGGGGGCTTGGGCTGTGGGGAGGCTCGGGCGAGGGGCAGAAGCGGGGGTCGTGGTGGGGATTGGGTGGGTGTGTTCCCAGCTCTCCGGCTGCAGCCAGCGTCAAGGATAGAGGCCCCCCTCCACCAACCCCCCTTTCCTTTCTTTCTTTTCCCAGAGTTTTTGTGATCTGGCGGCAGCTGCGAGGCCATGGGGAACTGCAGAGGCAGCGGAGGCAGCACCAGGTCTTGAAGGTAAGCTCCTGCCACGGGACGGCAGGAATCACCCAGCGCTCTCCGAAGGACGAGGGAGACTAGTATTTGTGGGTTCCGGAGCATGGTGCTGTCTGGTTGCACCAGGCAGAGGAGAAATCCCATGGGTCATGAATGGTTTAGATGTGGCTAGGGGAAACGGGGAGTCTGAAGGAGCCATGCGCTGCCTGAACCTCTCCATCCCTATGCCGTGCATGTCTTTTATGGCACGTGGGGCATGCTCCGAGGGCGCCGGGCTGGGTTCCTCTGGCCGATCCCGGCAGAAGGAGCTTGGCTCCTCCAGAGGCGACACGGCATCGCTGAGTCACAATCTACTGAGTCAGCACTCTGGGACCCCTGCGTCAACGGGGTCACCGCACGCGGCGGACTCTCTCGTATCTGAGTCAGAGCGTTGGGAAGCGTTCAGTCCTGCGCAGCTGAGTTCAAAGCGTTTTGCAGGGCGCACTGCACACAAGTCTCGGGCTGTTTTTACAACGTGTGTTTTCCGCACAGCGAGGGAGAGCGTCGTTAGGGCTGCAGCTGTTTCCTTGCTAAATGCATTTGCTCCACCGTTTAGGGCACAAAAACCCTCACAAAGCTGCTTTACGGCATTTAATAAATATATTCCAAAACTCTTACCACTTTAGCGCTCAAAAAAGAAGCTTCCAAATTTATTTTCTGCTGATAAAAGTTAACTCTGGTGCGCTACTGCAATGGTGGTGCAGGCTGCCTTGGGCTGTTGTTTTTGTATGAGTTGCTCAAACTTCCACTCAGGCTATCTAAGCCGAAATGTTTCTCTAGATCTCCTGAGCTAAAGCTAAGCCAGACTTATTCCCCTAGCTGCAGTGACAGTAGCAGCAGCAGCAGCAGCCGCCCTGGTCGATTGTATCTCATCCAACTCTCCAAGGTCAACCCAAAGCAACCTTTTAATGGGGCCATAAACCAGGAGGAGTATGTAGAAAGTTTCGGCATGTGGACCCTGCATTTATGGAACACTCTCCCTCGGAGATTAATCAAAGCCCAGTGCTGTAACCTTTTGAAAGCCATGCACAATCTGCTTGGGGTGGCTTCTGTTGCAGGGGACAAGCAGAGAGACAGTGGTGGGGTTAAGAGACCAATTGAGTTTTTGATGCCGAATTGGATTTAAAGTGGATGCTTCCTTTGTTTAATCTGTTAACTGCCCTCGGAGTCTCCAGGGTGGGGTGAGCTAGGTCCTCAAACAATTAAATGGCTGCTCTTTCATTAGCCATTTATTAACCAAATAAGTTGTTTTGGTTTTATTTCTGTTTCACCCATTGCTGTCTCTGTGAAGGCGGAGGAATTGGCTTCCATATTTCTGCCTTTATAGTTCTCTGGCTGCATTGCAGTTTACTTTCTCTGGTACTGATATAGTTCAGTTGCTCTGGAGCACAACAGAAAGATCTGTGTAGAAGAGAAGATTATTGTGGGAAGGATTTAGAAAGAGGGCGATGACAATTATCAAGGGGATGGAGAAAGGTTGCAACATTTAGGACTTTCTAGTTTAGAGAAAAGGTGAGTTAAAAAGGTGGCATGATAGATGTTTATAAACCCATGGCATGGAGAAATTGGAGAGAGAAATCTCATAATACTGGAACCCAGCTGGGGGCCATACAAGGAAGCTAAATGTTGGGAGAATTCAAGACAAAACAAAGTACTCGCACAGTGCACAGTTCAACTATGGAACTCCCTGCCACAAGGAGGTAGTGACAACCACCAATTGGATGGCTTTTAAAGAAGATTAGACAGATTTATGGAGTGTAAGGTTCTTCTGATGGCTACTAGTCAGGAAGGCTATATTTGGCCCTAAATGGCCTCGGCTCAGTGTACCTGAAAGAGAGTCTCCACCCCCATGGTTCAGCCCGGACACTGAGGTCCGGAACCAAGGACCTTCTGACCCTCACTGGAAGAAGTTACAGGGAACCAGGCAGAGGGCCTTCTTGGTGGTGGCACCCACCCTGTGGAACACCCTCCCATTAGATGTCAAGTAAATAAACAACTATCTGACTTTTAGAAGACATCTGAAGGCAGCCCTGCATAGGGAAGTTTTTAATGTTTGAAGTTTTATTTTGTTTTTATTGTTCTGCTGGGAGCTGCCCAAAGCGGCTAGAGAAGCCCAGCCAGGTGGGCGGGGCAGAAATAATTTTTTTATTATTACAATTGGAGGCAGAGCTGTTTCTGAATACCAGCCACTGGAAACGGCAGGAAGGGAGAGGGCTACTTTTGTGCTCAGATGCTTGTGGGTTTCCCAGTGGGGTAACTGGTTGGCCATTGTGAGCAGGACACTGGACTAGATGGGCCATTGCTCCAGCAGACTTTTCTCCTGTTTATATTAATGTGAGCCATGGCAGAGGTCTTCAGATACCTGCTGGACTGTCTCACACAGAAGATGGAGCGAACTCTTGTTCTCCCGTTGCTCCAGAGGGCAGGACCAGCACTGGAGGGTGGAAACTGCAAGGCAGCAGCTTTTTTTTTGCTATGAACATTACGAGAAATTTCCTAAAGGCAAGAGACGTTCAACAGCGGAACAGTCTGCCTCAAGGAAGTAGTGCCCTCTCTTTTGCCGAGGCAGAGACTGGGCAGCCATCACCAGTCAGGGATGCTGTAGATTCCTAGGCCTTCAATTTGTTGTTGTTGTTTAGTCGTTTAGTCGTGTCCGCCTCTTCGTGACCCCCTGGACCAGAGCACGCCAGGCCCTCTTGTCTTCCACTGACTCTCGCAGTTTGGTCAAACTCATGTTTGTAGCTTCGAGAACACTGTCCCACCATCTCGTCCTCTGTCGTCCCCTTCTCCTTGTGCCCTCCATCTTTCCCAACATCAGGGTCTTTTCCAGGGAGTCTTCTCTTCTCATGAGGTGGCCAAAGTCTTGGAGCCTCAGCTTCATGATCTGTCCTTCCAGTGAGCACTCAGGGCTGATTTCCTTCAGAATGGAGAGGTTGGATCTTCTTGCAGTCCATGGGACTCTCCAGAGTCTCCTCCAGCACCAGAATTCAAAAGCATCAATTCTTCAGCGATCAGCCTTCTAGGCCTTCAATATCCCTCCCAAATCCAACATTCTGTGATGCTTTCACAACCTAGATGAATTGTGTCATTCTGGATTTTTTGGGAAGGCTGAAATCAAGAGACCCATTTCCACACACACTCCCTTCCCAAGTGGCCGAATTGGTAGCGTTAGCTACCCAAGCAGATGTTGCAATCCGGTAGACAACGCCAAAGGTTTTTTGGAGCCACTTGGCCAGTGTGGTCAAATGCTGGCAACTGCATGGCTGTGGCGTGAAAGGGGCATGAGGAGTCATCACCCGCGTATCTTGGCAGCATTTGAGTTCCTCATCTCCAGGCAGGCTCAGAATTTGAGGAGGTAAAGAGCTGAAGGTGGCAGTTTAAATGTCAGAGAGGAAATGTGCTTTTGCTCAGCTGGATTTCCAAGGGGAAATCTGTCTTTGGACAAAGATCATAGAATCTTAGAATCTTGGAAGGGACCCCAAGGGTCATCTAGTCCAACCCCCTGCAATGCAGGAATCTCAGCTCAAGCATCCATGACAGACGGCCATCCAACCTCTGCTTGAAAACCTCAAATGGAGGAGAATCCACAACCACCCAAGGGAGACCATTCCACTGACAAATAGCTCCTCCTGTCAGAAAGTTCTTCCTGATGTTTAGGCGGAATCTCCTTTCTTGCAACTTGGAGCAACTGGTTCGAATCCTACCCTCCAGAAGAAACAAACTTGCTCCATATTCCAGGTGACAGCCCTTGAGATATTTGAAGTTGGCTCTCATATCTCCTCTCAGTCTCCTCTTTTCCAGGCTAAACATACCCAACTCCTTCAACCGTTCCTCATCAGGCTTGGTTTCCAGACCCTTGATCATCTTGGTCTCCCTCCTCTGCACATCCTCCAGCTTGTCAACATCCTCCTTAAATTGTGGTGCCCAGAATTGGACACAGTATTCCAGATGTGGTCTGATCAAGGCAGAATAGAGTGATACTATTATTTCCCTTGATCTGGACACTAGACTTCTGTTGGTGCCGCACAGAATAGCATTCACTTCTTTTGCTGCTGCATCACACTGTTCACTCATGTTAAGCTTGTGGTCCTAAGACCCCTAGATCTTTTTCATGTGTCCTACTGGTAAGCCAGATGTTCCTCATCTTATATATGTGCATCTGGTTCTTCCTACCTAAGTGCCTAACTTAGATTTGTCCCTGTTGAAATTCATTTTGTGAGCTTGCGCCCAGTACTCCAATCTGTAAAGGTCATTTTGAATTCTGATTCTGTCTCTTGTGGCATTACCTTACCTTATTGCAGGATGAGTGAAAGACCCATTCTAACATGAGAAGATCTTGCTGGATCAGGCCAGCA